>NC_069677.1:60625000-60707378 GCF_023699985.2 Odocoileus virginianus
TAAACACATCAATCGCATTTTAGAGATGAACAAACTAAAGACTTTCAAGAGTAAGGTACTTAACGAAACAGCTAAACAATAGAGTCTATATCAGGACTTCTGTGGTGGCCAGTGATTAAGACTCCAAGCTTCCACTGCACAGGCATGGGTTTGATCCCTGGTCAGGGAGCCAAGATCCCATATGCTGAAAAACCAAATTAAAAAAAAAAAAAAAAGATTCTATTTCATGAATCAGATCAGCCTTTTCTCATTAGATATTTGGCTGGGAGATGGTGAGGTCAAGGATAGTTCTCTAAAGCAAAATCCAGGGCCTGAGTAAAAGACATTTAAAGGAGGTCAAGGTGATAGAGCTTGTGAATGACTTTTGACTAAATCCATGATTTTTGTCTCTGTGTGTCTCTTTTAATTGCTCTTTATTTTGGTGGCTTCTGACTTCCTATGATCCATGTTAATGAGGGCTGTGGACAAGTGGGACCATTCATTGCTTCTTCTGGCTTTAAGCAAGGAGAGTTTCCAAAGTGTGGTTTGTAGGGGAAGCCCTTTGGTAAGACACCACATGGGTGTCAGTATTTAGCATGTCTCTGTTCCCCCCATAGAGACATTAGCCCCCACTAAGGTACACAGTGCACTTAGGATGCCAGTGGTCTAGATGTCCTGTGACTTACAGCCCTGGTTGCCAAGCACCTCTTCCCCTGTTCTAATCCCACCTCTCCCTTCTGAACAACAACTGCTGATCTAGACAGGGTACCATGAACCCAGGGCACAGTTCTACCTCCCCTTCCATTTTTACTCTCTCCTTTATCACATGTGCTCATTGAGAGAAAGCCCTCTCATACATTCCTCACACAGTGCATAGAGAGAAGTGATGCCTGGTTTATAAAACAAAATCTTAAGCCTGTTTACTTAATATAATATTGTACAGCACATAAATGTAACAACCATCCTATATTCCCCTCTATAGTTGAATACATGAACAAGTAGACATTTTCTGCATACACTTAGCATGACTGTGACCATTGGCAGAACTGTACCATCCCTCACAGCAAAGTCTCCTTTCTGGTGTGGTCCATGGGATTAGGAAGATACTAGTTGTTTTGTCTTCCATGTCTCACATAGATACTTTTAATTTCTCAGTACCTTACTCCAGTTTCCTCCTTTTTTTCTTTGCCTTTTTTTCTCTGTCTAGATCATCTCTAAACACCTTTCCTTTTTCTATTTATCCAAGAAATATAATGTCTAAAGATATGTAAGTCTAAAATATTTAGATTCAAAATATTTTTAAAATAGTGATTGTGGTTCCCTCTTCCATGGTTTCAGCCATGATAAGCTATGAGACCAACAACAGATATGAAATCAAGAACAGCCGTGGACAGAGGATGTACCTTGCAGTGGAGGACACTGCTGTGTGCACTCGGCTTTGCTGTGGGTCCTGCAGACCCTTCACCATGAGGATTCGAGATCTCAAGGGCCAAGAAGTCATAACTCTGAAGAGGCCACTGCGGTGTTCCAGCTGTTGTTTCCCCTGCTGCTTACAGGAGGTCAGTAAGCAATTGCCTGGGTACTCTGTAAAGTAGGTCAGCAAGAAGCTTTACCCTGTCGTTGAACTACATAATCATATGAGATTTAAAGGAAAAGCAGCACACCAGCTATTGGGTTATACTCGAGAGTAACTTGTAGGAAGGAGGCAGGTGGAAAAGAGTAAGCAGTTAGCCACACCTTCATGAGCAGTGTGCCCTCTGGGCTGAGATCAGAGAGCTCAGAGACGAGACTCCTTGATCTTCAGGGAGAGCTGAGAATTAGGGCACCTGGGTCACGTCCCTCACCTGAAATGACCACGAGGGCCTGGCCAAACCTAGAGGAGGGTTCCATAGAGAATATCTTTGAATGCCATCCTAGAGGCAAGTGGACAGAAGAGTGAGGAAAAGAACAGATGTGTTCATCTCATAATTTTAGCCAACTTGCAGGGAGCTAACCTAGGGAAGGCTCCCTCTAAGAAATCTCAAATCCTGTGTTTTTCAGTTCTCTATTTGAAAAAAAGTATATCTGAGTGTTGTGAGCACCTTCAGGCCTGTAAAGGCCAGGTGTCTCTTCCATAGAACTCGACAGCCCTCTGACAGAGAGCACGGGTCTCGGTGGGGGGTGGGCAGCAGGGCACAGAGTGTTTACAGAAGTTGACCTTTACCTGTACCTCCACTGGCCTGAGACCTGCACTGCCTGGGTCACTCAAGCATCTGTACCGGTCGCTGCGAGAGCAGGGCAGACAGAGCTGCAAGCACATAGACACTTGATGTCTAATACTGCACTTCTTTTGAAAGGATAACTGAACTTATTCATACTGAATTTTATTTCCCATGTCACCTACTTTAGATATAACAATACTCATAAAAATAGCTAAGGCAAAATTGAGAGTTTGATGGAATATTTTTCACAATTTGTAGGGCATATTAGCATCCATTATACTTTTGGTCTTAAAAAATAGGTCTAAGAAGTCCTTACTTACAGATGAACATGCTGAGATACTCTCAAGGTCACCCAGCTAGGGTTCAGAGCCAAGAACCCAGGCCCCATTTTTCCTTACGTTCTAGCACTATTACACTCATATTTGAACATTGCCCTGGGGATCAGAGCTCCGTTTGTACACTAAACTACTATTTATAAAGGAGTTTAAGGGTTTTAATAATTTAGATATTTTTCATAAGTCTGAAAAAAGGAAAATTTTGAAATATAGGCGGCTAGTAGAGCAGCACTTCGAAGTGGAGGCGGTGTGTGCAGTTGCGTCTCACCCCTTCCACGTCTCCCCTGAGGAGACGGTGTGTGCAGTTGGCGTCTCACCCCTTCCACGTCGCCCCTGAGGAGGCGGTGTGTGCAGTTGGCGTCTCACCCCTTCCACGTCGCCCCTGAGGAGGCGGTGTGTGCAGTTGGCGTCTCACCCCTTCCACGTCGCCCCTGAGGAGGCGGTGTGTGCAGTTGGCGTCTCACCCCTTCCACGTCGCCCCTGAGGAGGCCACCCCTTCCACGTCGCCCCTGAGGAGGCGGTGTGTGCAGTTGGCGTCTCACCCCTTCCACGTCGCCCCTGAGGAGGCGGTGTGTGCAGTTCGTGTCTCACCCCTTCCACGTCGCCCCTGAGGAGGCGGTGTGTGCAGTTGCGTCTCACCCCTTCCACGTCGCCCCTGAGGAGGCGGTGTGTGCAGTTGGCGTCTCATCCCTTCCACGTCGCCCCTGAGGACGCTTAAACCAACTGATGTACCTCTCTGTCCCTCAGTCACTTCCTCTATAAATAGGAATAATAGTACCAGCCTGCTAAGAATGGAGTGTGAATTAAGTGGTGCATAGGGCAGTATTTTGCACTCAGAAAAGGAGCAAAGGATTTAAATAGACATTAAAGAAATGTATTTTTCAAAGAAAACATAGAGATGACCAAAAGATATATGAAAAGTTGCTCAAAATCACTATTGGTCAGAAAAATGCAAATCAAACCCGCAATGATATCTTACATCACACCTGTTAGAATGTGTTATCACAAAGACATGTTGACAAGGATGTGTTAATAGAAAAAAGGGAAATTTTGTACATTGGTGGGAATGTAAATAGCCATCATGGAGATGAGTATCAAGTCTCCTCAGATTATTAAAAATAGAACTACCACATAAGCCAGCAATCCAACATTTGAGTATATATCCTAAGGAAATAATATCAGGTTCTCAAAGAGATTTCTGTACTTATGTGTTTATTGAACCCTTATTTAGTAGCCGTGATATGGAAACATCCTTAGTGTCTACTGACTGGTGAATGGATAAAGAAAATGTGAGATGTGTGTGTATATACACACACACATGCGCATACATATATATACAAATATAAAATATTATTCAGCCAAAAAAGAGAAGAAAATCTTGCCATTTGTGATAATATACATGCACCAGAAAGTATTATGCTAATTGATAAGTCAGATTAAAAAGAAAAATGCTATATGGTTTTATGTATATGTGTAATCTGAAAAAAAAGTCTAACTTATAGATACAAAGAATATAATGGTAATTTCCAGGGACTGGTGGGTGGGAGAATCAGGGTATGTTAAGTCAGACACTACAAGCTTGCAGTGATAAAATGAATAAGCTCTGAGGATCTAATATGCACCCTGAGGACTACAGTTAGTAATGCTCTACTGTATGCTTGACATTTGCTGAGATAGAGCTCATGTGTTCTTACAAAAAAAAAAAAATTACCCATATGAGGTGATGCTTGTTTCATTTAACTTAATTGTGGTAATCTTTCTATGATGTGTTTGTATAACAGATCATTGTATCATACACTTTAAACATATTACTAATTTTGTGTGTCAAATGTACCTCAGTGAAGGTGGGAGAAAATAATATTATTAATTGAAAAAAACTACTCAATAAATGAAAGTGATTATCAGACATTGTTCCAGTGATGATGATAATTACATATTACCTTACTCTCTTGTTTTTGTAGATAGAAATCTGTGCTCCTCCTGGTATACCAATAGGTTATGTTACACAGACCTGGCACCCATGTCTGCCAAAGTTTACAATTCAAAATGAAAATAAAAAGGACGTTCTAAGAATTATAGGCCCATATTTTGCGTGCAAGTTTTGTGGAAATATTGAATTTAAGGTAAGAGATGAGATATATTTATAGGATTTGCTTTCCTAATATAAGGATAATATAATTTTGTAAGATGTTACAAATATATTAAATAAATATTTGTATACTGATATCTCAAGAGGACGATAATGTGCTCATGTATTTAACCTTGGTCAGAAAGGTAGTTATTGCTCTGATTAGATGTCAGTGTTGATTATATTAAATGGAAAAAGAGAAGCAGAGCCTTACAGTCACATAAACATAAGCAAAATATCTAACATTTAAACATGGTGGGTTTTGTATGGAGGCACTGAATATTATCATTTAAAACAGAACATTGTGTGTTTTCAGTCATGTCCGACTCTTTGAGGCCCCATGGACTGTGGCCTGCCAGGCTCCTCCATCCATGGGATTTTTCAGGCAACAGTGCTGGAGTGGATTGCCGTTTCCTCCACTAGGGGATCTTCCTGACCCAGGGAGGGAAACTGTGTCTCCTGTATTGGTGGGGGGATTCAATTCTTTACCACTGAGCCATCAGGGAAACCCCAAATAGAACATTAGCCTTGTTATTAAATCTGATTGCCAAAGCATTTAGTCTTTCCTTAGTCTGAAACACAGACTTCCAGTGTTCTAGACCCTTTTCAGGAGCTCTGACTCTTTAAGTTCCTTTGAAAAGCTCACATATGCAAAGAGAATTTTAACAAAAATGCAATAAGACATACTATACAGTTAGGCTTTCTATGGTCCTGTAAACCACAATATATTTGTATATTTATTACTACATGAGTAAATTCTATCATGGCAGCTTTTCAACAGGTAGTCTAGCCTTATAGCTTTTGTATTATTCAGATACAAATGCATAATATAAAGGTTCAGTGTTTTGTAACTTAATCTTAATATAATGATTCTCTTAGAAAACCATGAGGTCTGTTCAGCTGCATCCAAATTTCCATACAAGGGACAAAAATCTAAATCTGGAACTAACACAACATTGTAAAGCAATTATCCAGCAATTAAAAATAAATTAAAAAACAAGAAAAATTTTACTTTGAAGCTCTTTGTTTTTTTATGCATCCTTCCTCTTTTATTGTTCAGCACCATTCTGTTGTCCAGTCTTACCCCAAGCTTGGAGCTGGAGCATGCCATCAAGTTACTTATTGGTTACCTACCTTCACTCAAAACTGCCAGTCTGCTTTTCCGGGCTTTTGGCATTTTACATTTTCCTACTGACAGTGGATGATAATGAGGCCTTCTATCATATTTAAACACTCACCCTATGTCAGCCCTCTGTGCTTGTCTTAAACTAGAATTCAGATGGGCATTCCATTTACTACCCCCCCCCCCAATGGCTTCTAGAAATTTGTCAAAGAAATATTTCATATTTATATCATTTTCACTTAACTTTTATTTTGGATCAGTTCAACTCACTTATAAGTCTGTCTTAATGTTAACTTTTCAGCAAAACTACTTTTATGTAAGTCCTCTAAAGCAAAGAAATAATTTTTCATGTATCTATAGACAGATGCAAATATCTGTATGCATCTAATGGATCATAATATGCACAGTTCCATTTGGCATGTTATTTTAAGAGTATATCTGTTTCATTTTTATCCAACTTTGAAAGTAGATTAAAATTTTCTAGAATTTTTTTTAAGACTGTCTCCTTTTTTTAATTCAGATTAAATCTCTTGATGGAAAAAATGTGCTTGGCAAGATTTCCAAGCAGTTTACTAAGATTATGAGAGAAATATTTACACACTACAGTACCTTTGGCATCCAGTTTCCTGCGGACATTGATGTGAAAATGAAAGCTGTGATACTTGGCATGTGTTTTCTCCTTGTAAGTCTGTTGTCACTAATTTTGGCTGTAGATGATTTCTCTAGTATCAGGCTTAAATTATTCAGTAAATTGTATATTTTAGAATGAGCTTCTTAAATTTATAGTTTTTTTTTTTTTTCCCCAAAAGTATTTATTTAGTCCTAGCTCTTAAATCCTGTTTCACCTGACACTGTAGATTCATAGACTCGTTCTCTCTGGGACCTCTGCTCAGGTTCCCGTGTCAGCAGGAAGACCTTCTATGTTAAGGAGAGGCCCTAGTCTTTGGGGCCTGTATTAAAGAATCAAAATTAGTGATATGGGAATACTTTAAATATGGGCTTACATAGGATAAAACTCAGAGAAACAGGTAGGTTTCCTTTTTATTCACTATTAAATCATCTAATATAAGGTGTAATCTGCAATGAGTATATATCCAATCAAGCCATCAGATCAAATTGCAAATTGAGAGGAAATACATGGGATAAAGCAATGAACCAGACCTTATCTTCACATTAAATAACATAGGGAGAGTTCAGAAACCCCAAATAGCATATCATACCCCAGTTCAATTAAGTCAGAAGCTTAGCATCAGAGGCTTGTAAAACTCCTCAGATAAATTCATATCCAGTCAAAGTCAAAGACACCTGAGACAGAGCAATGATTTTTCACCCTTACCGATACAGTAGAAATGCCTGGGTAGCTTTCACAGTCCCTATGTCAAAACTGCCCACATCTAGTAAACTAAAATCTGTGGAGGTGGAAACAAGTCTTTAAGCTGATTAGGCTCCCAGGTCATTCCAGTTTCCAAACAAGATTTGAAATCATTAGATAACTATCTTAAACAGTCATTGGAGATGCAATCAGGAAAAACCAAAAGGTGAGAGGATATATAGCAAACAGGACCCTTTCCTTCAACAAATAATTGTCAAGGAAGATAGAAAGAAAAATAAAATGAAAAAAGCAGAGAGACATCAACCTTACCCAGTTTGTGGAGCATGTCTGCATATTGATTTGAACAAATCAATATAAAAACACATTAACAGGGCATCCAGGGAATTTGAATACTGACTGGCTATTTGATGATGATATAAAAATAAAGTTTTTTTAAGCTCTGATGATAATAATACCTATGTACTATTGTTCAGTCACTAAGTCATGTCCAACTGTTTGCAACCCCCATGGTCTGCAGCACACCAGGCTTCCCTATCCTTCACTATCTCCTGGAGTTTGCTCAACTTCATGTCCATTAAGTCAGTGATGATATCTAGCTATCTCATCCTCTTTTGCCCACTTCTCCTTTTGTCTTCAATCTTTCCCAGCATCAGTCTTTTCCAATGTGTTGGCTCTTTGCTTAGGTGGCCAAAGTACTGAAGCTTCAGCTTCAGAATCAGTCCTTCCAATAAATATTCAGGGTTGATTTCCTTTAGGATTGACTGGTTTGATCTCCTTACTGTCCAAGGGACTCTCAAGAGTCTTCTCCAGCACCACAATTCAAAGGCATCAATTCTTTGGCACTCAGCTTCCTTATGGTCAAACTCTCACATCTGTACATGACTACTGGATAAACCATAGCTTTGACAATATGGTCCTTTGTCAGCAAATGGATGTCTCTGCTTTTTAATATGCTGTCTACATTTGTCATAGCTTTCCCTCTAAGCAGCAGTGTCTTTTAATTTCATGGCTGCAGTCACTGTCCATAGTGATTTTGGAGCCCAAGAAAATAAAATCTGTCACTGCTTCCACTTTTTCCCTATCTATTCACCATGAAGTGATGGGGCTGGATGCCATGATCTTAGTTTTTTGAATATTAAGTTTTAAGCCAACTTTTTTACCCTCCTCTTTCACCCTCATTAAGAGGTTCTTTAGTTCCTCTTCACTTTCTGCTATTAGAATGGTATCATCTGCATATCTGAGGTTGCTGATATTCCTGACAGAATTATGATTCCACTTTGTGGTTCATCCAGTCTAGCATTTCCCGTGATGTACTCTGCATAGAAGTTAAATAAGTATGGTGACAATATACAGCATTTTAATACTCCTTTCTCAATTTTGAACCAGTTCATTGTTCCATGCCTGGTTCTGACTGTTGCTTCTTGACCCATATACAGCTTTCTTAGGAGACAGGTAAGGTGGTTTGGTACTCCCATCTCATTAAGAATCTTCCACAGTTTTTTTGATCCAAGTAATCAAAGCATAGTCAATAAAGCAAGAGTAGATGTTTCTCTTGAACTCCCTTGCTTTCTCTAAGATCCAGTGGAGGTTGGCAATTTGATCTCTGGTTCCTCTCCTCTTTGAAACCCAGCTGTGCATCTGGAAATTCTTGGTTCATGTACTGCTGAAGCCCAGCTTGAAAGATTTTGAATGTAACCTTGCTAGCATGTGAAATGAGCACAATTGTGCAGTAATTTGAACATTTTTTGGCATTGCCCTTTCTTGGAATTGGAATGAAAACTGACCTTTTCCAGTCCTGTGGCCGCTGCTGAGTTTTCCACATTTGCTAACATATTGAGTGCAGCACTTTAACAGCATCATCATTTATGATTTTAAATAGCTCAGCTGGAATTCTATCACCTCCACTAATTTTTCTTGCAGTAATCCTTCCTAAGGCCCACTAGACTTCACACACCAGGATGTCTTACTCTAGAGGAGTGATCACACCATCATGGTTATCCATGTCATTAAGACCTTTTTTGCATGGTTCTGTATATTCTTTCCCCCTTATCTTAATCTCTTCTGCCTCCATTAGGTCCTTACTGTTTCAGTCCTTAAACATGCCCATCCTTGCATGAAATATTCTCTTGATTTCTCCAATAAGATATCTCTAGTCTTTCCCATTCTGTTGTTTTCCTCTATTTCTTTGCACTCTTCATTGAAAAAGACCTACTTATCTCTCCTTGCTATTCTCGGAACTCTGCATTCAGTTGGGTATATCTTTCCCTTTTTCCCTTGCCTTTCACTCCTTTTCTTTCTCAACTGTTTGTAAAGCCTCCTTAGATAACCACCTTGCCTTCTTGCATTTCTTGTTCTTTGGGATGGTTTTGATTACCCCTTCCTCTACAATATTACAAACCTTCCTCCATAATTCTTCAGGCACTCTGTCTATCAGATCTAATCCCTTGAATATATTTGTCATTTCCACTGTATAATCATAAGAGCCTTGATTCAGATCACACCCAAATGGTCAAGTGGTTTTCCCTACTTTCTTCAACATAAGCCTGAATTTTTCAAGAAGAAGCTTATGATCTAAGCCAAAGTCAGCTCCAGGTCTTGTTTTTACTGATTGTGTAGAGTTTCTCCATATTTGGCTGCAAATAACATAGTCAGTCTGATTTTGGTGTTGACCATCTGTAGATATTGTCCATGTGTAGGTATTGTCCATATGTAGAGTCTTCTCTTTGGTTTTTGGAAAAGATGCTTGCTATGACCAGGATTTTCTCTTTAAGAAAACACTGTTGGCCTTTCCCCTGTTTCATTTTGTACTCCAAGGCCAAACGTGCCTGTTATTCAGGGTGTTTCTTGACTTCCTACTTTTGCATTCTAATCCCATATGATGAAAAGGACCTTATTTTTTTTTAATGTTAGTTCTAGAAGGTGCTGTAGATAGTCACAGAACTTGTCAGCTTCAGCTCCTTCAGCATCAGTGGTTGGGGCATGCATAGCTTGGATTACTGTGCTGTTGAATGATTTACCTTGAAAATGAACTGAGATCATTCTATTATTTTTGAGGCTGCACCCAAATACTGCATTTTGGACTCTGCTCTTGACCCCAAGGGGTATTCCATTTCTTCTAAGTGATTCTTGCCCACAATAGTAGATGTAATGATCATCTGAATTAAATTCGCCCATTCCTGTCCATTTTAGTCACTTAACTCCTAAGATGTCAATGTTACTCTTGCTATCTCCTGCTTGACCGTGTCCAATTTACCTTGATTCACAGACCTAACATTCCAGGTTCCTATGCAATACTGTTCTTTACAGCATCAGTCTTAACTTTCACCACCAGACATATCCACAACTGAGTGTCAATTCTGCTTTGGCCAAGCCACTCCATTCTTCCTGGAGATATTATTTATTGCCTTCAGCTTCCCCAGTACTATATTGGACACCTTCTGATCCGGGGGGCTCATTTTCATATCTTTTTGCCTTGTCATACTGTCCATAAGATTCTCCAAGCAAGAATACTGGAATGGGTTGCTATTTCCTTCTCCAGTGGATTATGTTTTGTCAGAACTTATCACTATCACCTGTCCATCTTGGGTGGCCCTGCATGACATGACTCATAGCTTCACTGAGTACACAAGCCCTTTTCCATGGCAAGGCTGTGATCCACGAAGGAGAAATTACCAGAAGATGAATTCAATTCTTGCAGTTATCAAAAAATGCATAGAATTATGGGATTTCATTGCTATTAAAATTAAATGCTGCAGGTGGAGCTCATATAGCTATAGACTTGCTACAGCTTTTCAATTTTCAGTTATTTTTTCTTGTTTAACAGATATATTACTGTGTTTCATCAGATCCCTTAGCATCCCTGTGCATCAGAATTATCTCTGTTATGCTCTTGAAATTCATTTCTGCATTTTTGTTTTTATCTAGGATTTCATGTTTTATGAAAACAATGGCTGCATTCAACTTTTGACAGGAGGAATATGGTAGCAGAGTAATGAAAGTATCAAAAAATGTGATGTCTGTATTGATTGGGACTGTATAAAAGAAAAACTAATTTTTTTCTTTTGAAAGTCATTATGCCACATGTGAAATACTCTTGATATCTGTGGTCCCAGAGTGTGACTCCAGCTTGAAACTATGGTCCATTTTCTGTTTACATGCTTATAAATGTTTTATACATTTTCTTTGAATGTTCACTATGTATTTGGGAGAAATGCATAGGACTGTTTACCTTTAGACATGAAACTTCTTATGAAAAACTTTTGAGTTATATTCTGATTTATTTTACATTTTTATAGCAAAATTAATGAAAGACTTATTAAATGAATTATACTGTAAAATTATATTTTTTTCAATCTAGTTATTTCACACATAATAAGTCATGTTATTTTGCAAACACTATATATTTGAGAACTAATATTAACATAATTTCAGTTTCCTTTACAATTACATTCAAATAATATTCAATATAAACACCAAGGAAAGTAAAATATGTTTGTTTTATGTTCAGGGATCCATACTATATTAAATTTTTGATCATCTGCTAATGTAAATAAAATCTTCATATTGACAAGGCAATAAATTGCCATTTTTGACAGTTTTCAGCAAAGAAAAACATGATTCTGTCCCAAAAAGAACACATTTTAAAAACTCACTCTAAAACTGGGGTATTGTTATAATTTTTGAAGTAACCATTTACACATGAAATAGCTCCTATATCCTATTGTTTACAAAACATAGAAACCTTGATATTATTCTATGTATTGAATATAACATACCTACTCCTTTGCAGGGCTTCCCTGGTGGCTCAGTGGTAAAGAACCTCCTGCCAATGCAGGAGAGGCAAGTTCAGTCCCTGGATTGGGAAGGTCCCCTGGAGAAGGAAGTGGCAACCCACTCCAGTATTCTTGCCTGGGAAACCCCATGGACATAGACTGGCAGGCTACAGTCCATGGGGTAGCGAAAGAGCTGGACGTGACTTAGTGACTAAGCACCAGCAACTCTTTTGCAGGGTAAAAACTTCAGTAGAAATCTAATATGAAGTGTACCAATAATAAAATAAGTGAAATTTTAGAATTGTTAACATGTTTTCTTACACATTTGATTTTCTAAACAACCAGTGAACAAACAATTCAGGTGGTATTCTGAACCCTGTACCTCTCGTTATCTTTCAGATCTCCTTAAAAGGAGCAAAAGCATATGACACCATTAGTAAAGCCAATAGTAGTGCTAGAAAATAGGATTTCTATATATCAGAAAGTTAGAGGAATTTTTATACTCTGTCTTGTAGAGAAAATTGAATTGTGTGAAATGTCCAAACCACAATTTACTTCATGCAAAGGAAGTGTGTTTAATAAGTAAGAGCTTAGGAGGTTGGTCTCAAGATGGCAGAGGAACAAGATGCAGAGACCACTTTCTCCCCCACAAATTCATCAAAGGATCATTTGAATGCTGAGCAACCTCCACAAAATAACTTCTGAACGCTGGTAGAGGACATCTGGCACCCAGAAAGGCAGCCTATTCTCTTCAAAAGGAGGTAGAACAAAATATAAAAGACACAAAGAGAAACAAAAGAGTTAGAGACAGAGACCTGTCCTGGGGAGGGAGACATGAAGGAGGAGAGGTTTCCGCACAGCAGGAAGCTTTCACACAGGTGGGTCTGGCGGGGGGGGGGGGGGGGGGGGGGAATGTTGGCATCTCAGAGGGCAACATAACCGGGAGGAAAAAAAAAAAAAAAACCCAGCGAATACGCACCTAACCGCAACTGCCCCCGGAGAAGTAGCCCAGATGCTCATGTCTGCCACCGGCGAGTGGGGGCTGGGCAGAGAGGTGCGGGCTGCATAGTCAGTGCTTAGGGTAAGGACCAGGGCCGAATGCCCTGAGGACAATCTGGGGGAGCTAACATGAGATAGCAACCCAAATTGTGGGATCGCCAGAGGGGAAAAAAAAAAACTTTCCCATGAAAGGCTCTAATGTCCAGCCTGGCCCACTCAGAACAAAGGATTAAGCAAATACTAAAGGAGAGCTAGCCAGCTGCACACAGGCCCCCCTCCCCGCTGCCCCCGGAGGCAGAGAGGCAGGTATGTGTCAGCCAGAGCTGGAAGGCAAGGAGCTGCTGCAATCTCGGCCCCAGAGACCACATCCTCCACCAAATTGTGACCAGGCTCCCAGTTGCTAGCCATGTCTTCCTGGGATCCTGGATTGTTGACATCCACCAGGAGGGTCACAGCCTGAGATCAGCTCCCCAGAGAAGACACATGGCCCACCTGAGACGGTGCTCTCCTGCCGCACTGGGGAGACCGCGAGGCCAGGACCAGGGACGTGATTAAGACACGTGGCCCACCTGCAAGTGTGCTCACCACGCACCTGGTCCCCTGAGCTGCTTGGACCTGGGAAGGGCAAAAAGCGCACACCCAGCTGTGTCTGTGCCGTTGTGGAGTGCCCGAGAACCTGAGCGGCTTCGACCTGGGATGGGCATGAAGCACAGGGTCTGCTTTGGACAGTGCCTTTGCTGAGCAACCCGGAGCCTGAGCAGTGTAGATGCAGGAAACACATGCTGCCTTGATCTACAGCAAAGCCAGTGTGGTTCATACACTGCAATCACTCCCAACACACGCCAGCAATATTTGTTTGCAGTGTTCCTGCCTCCCTACAACACAACTGAACAAGTGAGCCTAAATAAGTGAACACCTTCGCTCCCTTGTGTCAGGCTGGAAAAGTCTGAAGAGACTTGCAAAGAGAGGAAGCCAAAATAAACAAAGAAGGGGGAACCGCTCAGGAAGCGACAGGTGAACAGATTAAATCCCTGTAGTTAGCACTGACTAAGCATTGGAGGGGGGCTATAGACCCATAAGCCTTGAGAACAAGTACAAGCTGAAATAAGGAACTATCTGAAACTGAACTGGCTCCACACTGCCCACAACAGCTCCAGAGAAATTCCTAGGTATATTTTTACTATTATCACTTTTTTTAAAAAGTTTAAGTTCTTTGTTACTCCTTTAATTTTCATTTTTATAACCTACTACTACCTTGCCAAAAAAGACCCTATTTTTAAAGCAAATTTAATATATATATATACATGTATTAATTTTGTGATTGATTTTGTTTCGTATTTTTTATACTGTATCTTTGAGAGTCTAACCTCTATACTAGATTTTAAATTTTTGCTTTTTGGTATTTGCTATCAATTTTGTACCTTTAAGAATCTAATCTTCAGTATCCATTTTCACTTAGGGATGTGATTACTGGCTTGGTTGTTCTCTCCCCTTTTGACTCCCCCTTTCTCTCCCAGGTAACCTCTATCTGCTTCCTCCCCCTTCTCTTCTCTACTTTGTGAATCTCTCTGGGTGTTCCAGAAAGTGGAGAGCAATTAGGGAATTGATTACTGGCTAGATTACTCTCTCCCCTTTTGAGTCCCCTTCTTCTCCTCTTGGTCACTTCTATCTCCCTCCTCCCTCTTCTCTTCTTCACATAACTCTGTGAACCTCTCTTGGTGTCCCTCACTGTGGAGAACTGTTTCACCATTAACCTAGATGTTTTATCATCTGTACTGTATGGATGGAGAAATCTTGAGGCTACTGTAAGAATAACACTGAAAGCCAGAGGTGGGTGGCTTAACTCCAAAATTTGAGAACATCAGAGAAGTCCAGATTCCAGGGAACGTTAAAAAAGAGCTCATCACCCAAAACCTCCCATACCTACAGTAAAACCAAGCTCCACCCAAGAGCCAATAACTTCCAGTGCAAGACATACCATGCTAATTTTCCAGTAAAACAGGAACACAGCCCTGCCTGAGCATTAAAAGACAGGCTACCCAAAGCCATGCCAACCCCATAGACACCGCAAAATTCACTACTGGACACTTCATTGCAATCTAGAAGAAGAGATCCAGCTCCATCCACTGGAACACAGACTTAGGCACCCCTAACGAGGAAAAATTGAAAAGCCACCCCACCCAAGGGAGCAGGCTACACAATAAAGAGGAATCATGAACTTTCAGCCTAAAGAAAGGGCATCATAAACACAGCAGTCTAAACAAAAAGAAAAGGCAGAGAAATACTCAGCAGGTAAAAGTCAGTTCATTCACTCAGTCGTGTCTGACTCTTTGCGACCCTATGAACCGCAGCACACCAGGCCTTCCTGTCCATCACCAACTCCCAGAGTCTACCCAAACCCATGTCCATTGAGTCAGTGATGCCATCTCATCCTCTGTCATCCCTTTCTCCTCCTGCCCTCAACATTTCCTAGCATCAGGGTCTTCTCAAATGAGTCAGCTTTTCCCATCAGGTGACCAAAGTATTGGAGTTTCACCTTCAATATCAGTCCTTCCAATGAACACCCAGGACTGATGTCCCTTAGGTTAGACTGGTTGGATCTCCTTGCAGTCCAAAGGATTCTCAAGAGTCTTCTCCAACACCACAGTTCAAAAGCGTCAATTCTCCAGCACTCAGCTTTCTTTATAGTCCAACTCTTGCATCCATACATGACCACTGGAAAAACCATAGCCTTGACTACATGGACCTTTGTTGACAAAGTAACATCTCTGCTTTTTAATATGCTGTCTAGGTTGGTCATAACTTTCCTTCCAAGGAGTAAGCTTCTTAATTTCATGGCTGCAGTCACCATCAGCAGTGATTATGGAGCCCCAAACGATAAAGTCAGCCACTGTTTCCACTGTTTCCCCTTCTATTTGCCATGAAGTGATGCTACTGGATGCCATGATCTTAGTTTTCTGAATGTTGAACTTTAAGCCAACATTTTCACTCTCCTCTTTCACTTTCATCAAGAGGCTCTTTAGTTCATCTTCATGTTCTGCCATAAGGCTGGTGTCAACTGCATATCTGAGGTTATTGATATTTCTCTGGGGAATCTTGATTCCATCTTGTGCTTCCTCCAGTCCGGCATTACTCATGATGTACTCTGCATATAAGTTAAATAAGCAGGGTGACAATATACAGCAGGTAAAGGAACATGGTAAATGCCCACAAAACCAAACAGAAGAGGAGAAGATAGGGAGTCTACCTGAAAAAGAATTCAGAATAATGATAGTAGAGATGATCCAAAGTTTTGAAAACAAAATGGAGTTTTTCTTTTCTTTTTTAATAAATAGACTAGAGACAAGGATTGAGAAGGTGCAAGAAATGTTTAATAAAGACATAGAAGAAATAAGCATCAATCAATAATGAATAATACAATAACTGAGACCAAAAGCACTCTGGAGGGAACCAAGAGTAGAATAACTGAAGAAGAAGAGAGGATAAGTGAGGTGGAAGATAGAACTGTGGAAATAAATGAAGCAGAAAGGAAAAAAAGAAAAAAATGAATTAAAAGAAATGAGAACAACCTCAGAGACCTCTGGGACAATGTTAAATGCCCCAATATTCAATTCATAGGTGTCCCAGAAGAAGAAGACAAAAATAAAGGGCACGAGAAAATACTTGAGGAGATAATAGTTGAAAACTTCTCTAAAACAGGGAAGGATATAGCCTCCCAAGTCCAAGAATCCCAGAGAGTCCCAAACAGAATAAACCCAAGGCAAAACACCCCAAGATACATATTAATCAAACTAACAAAGATCAAACACAAAGAGCAAATATTAAAAGCAGCAAGGGAAAACCAACAAATAACACACAAGGGGATCCCCATAAGGATAACAGCTGATCTTTCAAGAAACTCTCCAGGTCAGAAGGGAATGGCAGGACATACTTAAAGTGATGAAAGAGAAAACCTACAACCCAGATTACTACACCCATCAAGGATCTCATTCAGATATGAAGGAGAAATCAAAAGCTTTACAGACAAGCATAAGCTGAGAGAATTCAGCACCACCAAACCAGATCTTCAACAAATGTTAAAGGATCTTCTCTAGACAGGAAACACAGAAAAAGTTTATAAAATCAAATGCAAAACAACAAAGTAAATGGCAACAGGATCATACTTATTAATAACTACCTTAAATATAAATGGGTTGAATGCCCCAACCAAAAGACAGAGACTGGCTGAATGAATACAAAAGTAAGACCCCTATATATGCTGTCTGCAAGAGACCCACCTTAAAACAAGGGACACGTACAGACTGAAAGTAAAGGGCTGGAAAAACATATTTCATGCAAATGGAGACCAAAAGAAAGCAGGAATAGCAATACTCATATCAGGCTCATATCAGATAAAATAGCCTTTGAAATAAAAACCATGAAGAGAGACAAAGGACACTATATAATGATCAAAGGATCAATCCAAGAAGATATAACAATGATATATGCATCTAATATAGGAGCACATCAATACATAAGGCAAATGCTAACAAGTACAAAAGGAGAAATTAACAGTAAAACAGTAGTAGTGGGAGACTTTAATACCCCACTCACACCTATGAATAGATCAACCAAACGGAAAATTAGCAAAGAAACACAACCTTTAAATGATACAATGGACCAGTTAGACCTAATTGATATCTATAGGAAATTTCACCCCAAAACAATGAATTTCACCTTTTTCTCAAGTGCACACAGAACATACTCCAAGATAGATCACACCCTAGATCATAAATCTAGCCCTGGTAAATTCAAAAAAATTGAAACAATTTCAAGCATCTTTTCTGATCACAATGCGGTAAGATTGGATGTCAACAACAGGAAAAACAAACTATCAAAAATACAAACTTATGAAGGCTAAACAACATGCTTCTGAATAACCAACAGATTACAGAAAAAAATAAGAAAGGAAATCAAAATATGCATAGAAAGAAATAAAAATGAAAACACAACAACAAAAAACCTATGGAATTCAGTAAATGCAGTGCTAAGAGGAAGGTTCATAGCACTACAAGCTTACCTCAAGAAATGAGAAAATATCAAATAAATAACCTTACACCTACAGCAACTAGAAAAAGGAGAAATGAAGAACCCCAAAGTTAGTAGAGGGAAAGAAAAAAAAAAAAAATCAGAGCAGAAATCAATGAAAAAGAAGCAAAGGAGAATATAGCAAAAATCAGCAAAACTAAAAGCTGGTTCTTTGAAAGGATAAATAAAATAGGTAAACCATTAGCCAGAGTCATCAAGAAAAAAAGGGAGAAGAATCAAATCAACAAAATCAGAAATGAAAATGGAGAAATCACAACAGACAACACTGAAATACAAAGGATTATAAGTGACTACTATCAGAAACTATATGCCAATAACATGGACAACTTGGAAGAAATGGATGAATTCTTAGAAAAGTATAACCTTCCAAAGCTGAACCAGGAAGAAATAGAAAACCTTAACATGCCCATCACAAGTACAGAAATCAAAACTGTAATCAAAACTCTTCCAACAAACAAAAACCCAGGACCAGATGGCTTCACAGATGAATTCTACCAAAAATTTAGAGAAGAGCTAACATTTATCCTACTAAAACTCTTCCAGAAAATTGCAGAGGAAGGTAAACTTTCAAGCTCATTCTATGAGGCCATCAGCACCCTAATACCAAAATCAGACAAAGAATGCCACAAAAAAGAAAACTACAGGCCAATACCACTGATGAACATATATGCAAAAATCCTCAACAAAATTCTAGCAAACAGAATCCAACAATATATTAAAAAGATCATACATCATGACCAAGTTGACTTTATCACAGGGATGCAAGGATTCTTCAATATCTGCAAATCAATCAATGTGATATGCCACATTAACAAAGTGAAAGATAAAAACCATATGATTATCTCAATAGATCCAGAGAAAGACTTTGACAAAATTCAACATCCATTTATGATTGAAAACTATCCAGAAAGCAGGCATAGAAGGAACATACCTCAACATAATAAAATCCATATATGATAAACCCATAGCAAACATTACCCTCAATATTGAAAAATTGAAAGCATTTCCCCTAAAGTGAGGAACAAGGCAAGGGTGCCCACTCTTACCACTATTATTCAACATAGTTTTGGAAATTATAGCCACAGCAATCAGAGAAGAAAAAGAAATAAAACAAATCCAATTAGGAAAAGAAGTAAAACTCTTACTGTTTACAAGTGACATGATCCTCTACATATAAAACCCTAAAGACACCACCAGAAAATTACTAGGGCTAATGAATATGTTAAAGTTGCAGGATATAAAATTAATGCACAGAAATCCCTTGCATTCCTATACACTAACAATGAGAAAACAGAAAGGGAAAATAAGGAAAAAATCCCATTCATCATTGCGATGAAAAGAATGAAATACTTAGGAATAAATTTACCTAAAGAAACAAAAGGTCTATATATAGAAAACTATTAAACACTGATGAAAGAAGTCAAAAAGGACACAAACAGATGGAGAAATATACCATGTTCATGGATTGGAAGAATCAATATAGTGAAAATGAGTATACTACCCAAAGCAAGCTATAGATTCAATTCAATCCCTATCAAGCTACCAATGGTATTTTTCACAGAACTAGAACAAATAATTTCACAATTTGTATGGAAACACAAAAAACCTCAAATAGCCAAAGCAATCTTGAGAAATAAGAATGGAACTGGAGGAATCAACCTGCGTGACTTCAGACTATACTACAATGCTACAGTCATCAAGATAGTATGGTACTGGCACAAAAACAGAAATATAGGTCAGTGGAACAAAACAGAAATCCCAAAGGTAAATCCACGCACCTATGGACACCTTATCTTTGACAAAGAGGCAAAAATATACCATGGAGAAAAGATAATCTCTTTAACCATTGGTGTTGGGAAAACTGGTCAACCACCTGTAAAAGAATGAAACTAGAACACTTTCTAACACTATACACAAAAATAAACTCAAAATGGATTAAAGATCTAAAATTAAAGACCAGAAACTATAAAACCAGAGGAAAACACAGGTAGAACACTCTCTGACATAAATCACAGCAAGATCGTCTATGATCCACCTCTCAAAGTAATGGAAATAAAAGCAAAAATAAACAAATGGGACCTAATTAAACTTAAAGCTTTTGCACAATGAAGAAAACTATAAGCAAGGTGAAAAGAAAACCTTTGGGATGGGAGAAGATAATAGCAAAGCAACTGACAAAGAATTAATCTCAAATATATACAAGCAGCACATCCTGCACAGTACCAGAAAAATAAATGACCCAATAAAAAAAATGGGCCAAAGAACTAAACAGACATTTCTCTAAAGAAGATATACATACGGCTAACACACACATGAAAAGATGCTCAACGTCACTCATTATTAGAGAAATGAAAATCAAAACTACAATGAGGTATCATCTCATGCCAGTCAGAATGGCTGCTATCAAAAAGTCTACAAACAGTAAATGCTGGAGAGGTTGTTGAGAAAAGGCAACCCTCTTACACTGTTGGTGGGAATGCAAACTAGTACAGCCACTATGGAGAACAGTGTAGACATTCCTTAAAAAAAAAAAACGGGAAATAGAACTGCCATATGACCCAGCAACCCCACTGCTGGGCATACACACTGAGGAAACCAGAATTGAAAGAGACACATGTACCCCAATATTCACTGCAGCACTGTTTACAATAGCCAGGACATGGAAGCAACTTAGATGTCCATCAGCAGATGAATGGATAAGAAAGCTGTGGTATATATACACCATGGAATATTACTTAGCTAGCAAAAAGAACACATTTGAGTCAGTTCTAATGAGGTGGATGAAACTGGAGCCTATTATACAGAATGAAGTAAGTCAGAAAGAGAAACACCAATACAGTATATTAACATATATATATGGAATTTGCAAAGATGGTAATGATGACCCTATATGTGAGACATTTGTAATAGCCTCCAATTAAAATTAATTAATTAATTTTAAAAATACATAAATACGAGCTCAGGGAAGAGACTTCCTTTCATCCACAGCAGAACCAAACACCATGAGGTCCTAATGTTGAGAACACTGGGATGGCAGAGGAGCTGCAGGAAAAGTCATGTCCAGACCGCCTTTCATTAGCCTAAATAATTCACCAAATGCCAGGTTCCTATGCTGAAGTGTAGCTGAGGCACTCAAGTTCAGTTTTTTTAGTACACTGTGCCAGGTGCAATGAGGTACAGCTGGATCCTAGTGGTATTAATTATGCCAGTTAGAGAAGGAGGGCTTTCCAAGCTATCAGGTACCACAGTCAACCGAAAAAGAAATCAGAGGTATAGGTGTTATCTCTGTATAGCTACATCTTGCTTTCATTTCCTCCCTCCCCTTCCTCCCATATTCCTTCCTTCCTTCCCTTTACATAGGACCCAGGATCTCTGGTTATGTAAAGTAAAACTGCAGTTAATCTGAAAGATTCCTCTGTCTTCAACTGTGCAAGAGAGATTTAAGCAGAAATCCACACACCATCTACAGGACTCATTTAAGTTGAAATACTAGACAAATACCTTCTCATTAAATATTTACAAAGAGAAAAATGACCAAAAATGAAAGATTAAAAATTTAAATTAGAAAATTCTATACCAGGAATTACAATAAATATCTAATTTGTAATCTCTGAATTTTGAGGGAATGCTGCATATATATTTATTTCTGGAACAGGCAATAGAGAAATGAGAACATTCTGATGTAGCAAAAGTATGATGAAGAAAGATACCACAATAAAAAGATGGATTTTAGAACTTCTCCAGCAAGTCTAACAAAGTGTAGACAGAAAAGGTGATTTTTGAGGAATAGATGTATCAACTTTGGGCTTCCTGGGTAGCTCAGCTGACAAAGAATCTGCCTGCAATGCAGGAGACCTCAGTTCAATTCCTAGGTTGGGAAGATGCCCTTGAGAAAGGATAGGCTATCCACTCCTTTATTCTTGGGCTTTCCTGGTGGCTCAGGTGATACAGAGTCCACTTGCAATGCGAGAGACTTGGGTTTGACCCCTGGGTTGGGAAGACCCCCTGAAGGACAGCATGGCAACCCACTTCAGTATTCTTGCCTCGAGAACCCCATGGACAGAAGAGCCTGGAGGGCTACATACAGTCCATGGGGTCACGATGAGTTGGACACAACTGACCAACTAAGCACATTACAGTACTTATCAGCTTCAATTTATGTACAACCAGAATTCTAGAAGGAGAAATAAGATAGAACCAAAAAAGTAATTTTTTTAAATTATTTTTTTACTGAAGGATAATTGCTTTACAAAATTTTGTTGTTTTCTGTCAAACCTCAACATGAATCAGCCATAGGTATACATATATTCCCTCCCTTTTGAATCTCCCTCCCATCTCCCACCCCATCCCACCCCTCTAGAATGATAAAAGCCCCTAAGAATAATTTTTATAAGTAAGAAACCTTATTTTCAATCAGGACTGACTGTACTCTTCTAGTCAAATGAATTTATCATATATCAGAAAAATTCATTGAAATACCTATTTATGATTATTTATTCACAAAACTATTATATGTCTGCAGGAGTGCAGATACTGTCAGACCTTAGTAGAATGGTTTCTGAGGCTTAAAATTCATGATATTCCCACAGTCTAGTTATTTTTTTTTTACTTCATCAATAAGGTTCAATCAACTCCCACAGTCTAGTTTTTTTTTTTTTTTACTTCATCAATAAGGTTCAATCAATTCAGCACTGTTTAATCACAAATATTTAAAAGATCAAGGATATGAAACAAAGAGAAATCCTAGAAAGGTACTGTGTGCCCCCATTTCCCAAGCCTGCCTTTGAATAGAGACCTTACCACTTCAGAGGTTCTGTCCCTCAGGATGATGTGACTTAGAGACATGGGGTCACTGACTCATTCAGAACATTGACTCATTCAGAACTGGCTATCCTTCTCACCCTGAAAAGAACAAAAGAAAAGCATCACATCTCAGGTCATCATGCTGCCCACCAAGTCCTAGCACTTTGCTTCTAAGTATCATTCTCTACTCAAACTGGGCTCCTTGAGAAATGATCTGAAATGAGAAATGAGATCAATTTCTCAGCGGATCAATGAGAAATGAGCTCTTTGATTCTAGAGCTGAAGCAAGGAAAACTAAAAGATGAGCCTCAAGCAAATTACGGAATATCAAGGAAGTGATCAGGGAATGAAGATGGAGTATCAGATGAATAAATCTGAAAGGGCTCCAACCAGCAAGATTAAGGGCAATTTGCATATCAACATATTTTATTAGATTATTACCATTTAATAAAGTAGGACACCATGTGTCCTTATAGATATAATAAATGTAAAAATGAAAACTTTAATGAGGACACAGATATAGTTTTGAATTACTTTCTCATGAAACCTTTTCAACTTTTAAGGGGAAAATATTAACTTTTCCAGCATAGCCTAGGAGCCCCCACTATGATCATGTAATCAAAGTGATTGTCGTCAATAAGAACAAAGTAAATTGATAGGATTCAGTAAGATAGAACATCAGGAGTTGTGATATGTAGTTTAGCATAGCACACAGTGAAGTAATGTTTCCAAGTTTTATTGAAATATAATTTATATATAACATTGTATGAGTTTAGATGTGCAATATGATGATTTATGTTCATATTGCAAAATGATTAAACAGCAAATTTAGTTAACATCCATCCCCTATTTAATTTTTTTTCCTTGTGATGAGAATTTTAAGATTTCCTCTCTTAGCAACTTTCAAAATACATGACACAGTATTGTCAACTATAATCACCATGCTGTACATTACATCTCCAAGACTAATTTATCTTATAACTGAAAGTTTGTACCTTTTCACAACCTTCACTCATTTTGTCAACCACTCAACTACCCTCCATTGACAACTATCCACTATATTCTGTGTCTATGAGTTTTTTGAGAGGTTCCACATATAGGTGAAATCATACAATATTTGTCTTTATCTGTTATATATAATTTAGCATGGTGCCATCAATGTCCATCCAGGTTGTTTCAAATAGCAGGACTTCCCTTTATAACTGAATAATATTCCATTGTATACACATACCACAGTTTTTTATCCATTCTTCTGTGGATGGACACTTAGGCTGTTTTTATATCCTGGCTAATGTAAATAATGCTGCAATGAACATATGATTGCAGCTATATTTCAGAGACTATGATTTCATTTTCTTTAGTTAAAGACCAAGAGGTGGAATTGCTGAATCATATGATAGTTCTAACTTTTTGAGGGATCCCCATACTGTTTTCCATATTAGCTGCCCCAATTTATTTTTCTACCAAAACTACACAGAAGTACTCTTTTCTCTACATTCTTGACAGCACTTGTAATTTCTTGTTTTTCTTAAAACAGTCATTCAATCAGCATGAAGAAATACCTCATTGTGGTTTTGCTGTGCATTTTGCTATTGAGGAATGATATTGAGCAACTGTTGGCCATTTGTATGTCTTCTTTGGAAAAACATTTATTCATATCCTCTGCCCATATTTTCATCAGATTCTTCTTTTTTTTTTTTTTTTTGCTTTTGAACTATATGAGTTATTTAATATTTTATACATTAAACACTTAGAAAATATGTGATTGGCAAACATTTTCTCTCTCTGAAGGCTTCTTTTTCATTTTTTCATTTTATTGAGTTCCTTTTGCTCTGCAAGAGCATTTTAGTTGACAGAGTCCCATTTGTTGGTTTTTGCTTTTGTTGCCTTTGTGCTTTTGGTGTAAACTCTAAAAAATCATTGCCAAGACCAATGTCAAGAATATTACCCCTATCTTTTCTTCTAGAAGTTTCTTGTTTTCAGGTCTTACATTCAAGTTTTTAATTCATTTTGAATTGATTTTTGTGTACGAGGCAAAACCACATAGAATATTGAGTCTATATTATCCTAGGACAGGAAAGATTCTTCTGCATGCCTATCCTTGCACCCACCTACATACTACTTTTGGACTTAAACTGAAACATCTTCTCTTCCCTGAGTCTCCAGTCTGTTGGTCTAACCTGCAGATTTTGGACTTGCCGGTTTCCACAATCATGTGAGCCAATTCTTAAAAATCTCCCTCTCTTCCCCACCCAGGGACCAAAGCTGTGTTTCTTGCATTACAGGCAGATTCTTTACCACTGAGCCACCAGGGAAGCCCTCTCTTTCTCTGGAAAACCCTTTATACTTTCTCTATAACCAATCTTACAGTTAGCATTTCTGTATGTTTCCTTGTATGCATATGGAAGAGATTCTCTGGGGTATTCCTATTATTGGAATTGCTGTTTTAAAGTGTATGAACATCTTCATTATCATGAGATACTGCTCTTCAAGCTGGTTATTCCATTTTTTTGTCTTAAGAGCATTATTCTTGCTTTACATACTCACCACAACTTGATACATTTTCAGTTTTCGTCAACTAGTATTTTTAGTAAGGAATCTTATATTATTTTAATTTGCATTTCCAAGATTTCTAGTGTAGTTGAGCATAGCTTCATTTGTTTGTTGGATGTCCACATTTCCTCTAATATAAAGCACCCTTTTTACATATGTAAATCTTTTTTTCCTATTGACTTGCTTATCTTTTTCTTATTGATTTGCAGAAGTTTTTTAGGTAACCAATGTTTCAAAACTCGAAATATACTTTATTTTCAGTGAGACATAGTATCTCTGTATTTCCTTTGATTACTCATTTATGTCAGTTCTTTGAAACCTGTGATTCAGTTTACTGAAACAAAGAGGGTACAATCCTGCAATGCTCATTTGATCTTTCTGGGTGCAGAAAAAGGAAATATTTTCAATGTTTTAATCTGGCTGAGGGCTCATGAATTGCTGTTGGCCTGTACCCTTTAGGCTTTCTCATTTTCCCCAGGCAGAAGTTAGGCATCCAAGCAGCACAATTCCTTTTGGACTAGTGGCATTTTATACTAAGTGACAGCCTTTATCATGATCTTTTCCCAATGTAGTGGTCAGTGGGACTTGTCTGTCTCTCCTGAACAGAGTGTGAGGTGCTAAACTCTGCCCCTACTTCCAGGTACCACCCCCACCATTGACATCATGGATAGGGGCCAGGTGGCAGTTCATGCTCACATCTACTTAACAAGCCCCATCCCTTGGCTCACGGTAGTTCGCAAACGTGTGTTGTGCTGACCATTGTTAAGGTTAGCCAAAAGGCTCATGCCCAAGAGAAGCTTACCACAGTATCCCTATCACTCTGCCTCAGGTCCTTATACAGCAAAGTCACTCTCTTTTCCGTTTTGATATACCAACGTCGTTACCTTTTCCCTTACCCAAGCCTGACACCACATGCGATGTCCTAATTCACACTCCGCTTTGTTTTTCTCCCTTGCATATATATACATATTTGAAGGGGAGCTTTTCAAGAACATCCCCCTGCACAAGGTGCAAAAAAGGGTAACCAATACAACAGAGGACTACATACATACTCTGACACCATTTTCCCGATTGTAATGTAATTTTTAAAATTTTATGATTGTTGTGCAATATAGAGTCCTAGGGTCTTTAGCTACCAATAAGCCCATGAGAAAGTGGCCCCAGCTTGGTCAGTTATTCAAATAAAGTGTGGGTGGCACTGGGCACCCCTCTTTGTCCCTATGCTGCCACTGCTGAACTGCAGGAGAGTCACAGCGTTACATCTTAGTACACATCTGAGTATTCACAGAACTAATTCACTTCAAAGTTCTAAATGGAATGTTTATTGTTACGACTGTTTGGATGTCCCATCTCAGACTCTTTCTCACAGCAGCTCTGGCAAACTGTGGGTGTGAGCCAGACGAAGGATCAGGTCCCCGCAAACTCCACTCTCAGGTAGCTATTTCCCATGGAATGTCTAGAGACTAATGTGTTCTAACTGTTGGCACCATAACTTATGTCTACCCTATCTTTATGTCTATGGTCCTATTCATGACCTACCTGTTAAAGATAATAACTCACCTTAGGAAATTGTAGTCTTCAGGCAAGAGTCTCTAACTTGACTGATGTTTCATTGCTGATGTTCTGATATAAGTGAAAATCTTGCTTCCTTTCTGGAGATGATACCCAGTTTCCTGGGTTTTGGACAAGTCTCTGAGATTCCCACTCAGGTGTTCAATATCAAAAGTTGGAAGCTGAGATTTATATCTGGAGAACAGGAAAACAAATATCATAGCTCATGAGTAACCAACCTCCAATCTCATCTGATTTCTGAATTCTAATCAGCCATCTGTATAAAATATATCTGCTCCTGCCTGAGCCTCTTCTTCCTGCCCCAGTTCATTTACTCCATCCACACCCTCTGCCCCTATTTCAGGAACCATTTCAATTACTCCTGCTGTTCCTTTTCTTCAGAAGAAGATGTTAGCTCTAGCTTCTCTATTTATAATTCTCAGTGCCAACAAAGCATCTTCAATGCTCATATTTTTGATCTGTAAAACTGGGATGAGAGGAGAATGGCATTATTGAAGTGGCAAAATCAGTTTTCTACCATATTCTACACAAAGAAGACTGATTTTGACAGTCACCCATGAGTGAGAATACCTTGCGTCCAGCAGTTAAGCAGAGATATTCTAACACACCATTGGAGCAAAAGGTATCAGAGATTGGGCGCATTGAAGAGGGTAAGAGGAAGGATTTACTTTATCCACATCACCTGTTCTCAAGGTGGTGAAGCTCAGCCCCAGGGAGCCATTCTTGGCTATGATTTTTCACACCAAGCAAAGTCTGTCATGAGAGTGAGCACCTAGAGTCTCCAGATGTGCAGGAAGCTGCCAGAGAGAGCAACCTCTTCAGGATACTGAGGTGTGAAGCACAATGAGAGCACAGCCAGGTGAACTGTACTAGGGCGCTTGGAGGGCAACACAGGGATATGACCCTACTAAATTCATCAGAGATTCTATCAGAAAGTCCACCCACTCGCCCCTGGGGACCTCACCTAAAGATCGCACTCATCTGGCCCACAGGTACCCCCAATACTTCATGTGCCTCACCTACTCACACCTCTACCCTGTGACCAGCTACTGTGCATGCCCCCATTTGCAGGTGGCTAGTGAGTAGGCAGAGAAAGGAAGCCTGACAATGCAATATTTGAGAAAAGAAATCACACAAACTCTGGATTCAGCACCATCCTAGGGAAAGCAAACAAGAGACTGTTGGTACCTGGTTGGCTTTGCAGGATAAAGAGAAGGCACAAAATCTTAAGAATTACCCCCTCCCTCCACGGAAAAAGAAGTGTGGAGCAGGCATATTTGTAAAAAGGTCTGAGGAAGCCTCAGAATCCCTAATAGGGTTGTCAAAAATCTTTCTTTCCAGAAAAAAGATCAGTAAAGGCTGAAGGAGTTGACTGATGCTTCAGGTACAAAGAACAACGTAAAACTTCAAGGAACACGAAAATCAAAGAAACATGAAATCACGAAAAGAATGCAGTAATTTTGTAGTAACCAAATCCTCCAAAATGGACATCTATGATTTACCCAATTAAGATTCAAAATAGTTCCTTTAAAGAAGCTCAGTGAAACACACAAAAAACTGAAAGACTAAGGATATTAGCAACACAGTACATGAACAAAAGGTGTTTATCAGAGAAAAATCACAAAAAGAACCAAACAAAAAACAGAGCTGAACTTCCAGGCATATATTTGAGGGAAATGAAATTATTATATGAAAGAGATATGGCCATGCCTGTAGGCTTAGTCGTGTCTGACTACTTGCGGCCCTTTGGACTGTAGTCCTCCAGTCTCCTCTGTCCATGGGGTTTCCCAGGCAAGAATACCAGAGTGGGCTGCTATTTCCTTCTCCAGGGATCTTTATGATCCAGGGATTGAACTCGCTTCTCCTGTGTATCTTGCATTACAGGCAGATTCTTTACCCACTGAACCATCAGGGAAGCCCTATCAAAGAGATACCTACACTTAATTTTCTTTCATTTTTTAAAATTATATACTGAGATATAATTAACATGTAATGTTTTGTATGTTTGAAATGTATAATATATTGGTTTGATATGTATATGTTGCAATATGATTACTATAGTAGCATTAGTTAGTACCTCTGTTATATCATGGTTATAATTTCTTTTTTGTTTTGAAAATAATTGATTTACTCTCCGAAATTTTTAATGTTTATATAGTGTTTACTTTAATCACTATATATTGTGCATTAGTCTCCAGAACTTATTTATCTACTAGTTGCAAGTTTGTATTCATAAACAATATCTCCCCATTTCCCCAACCCTTAAGCCCTTGGTAGGTAACTGCCATTCTACTCTCTGGTTTTTCACGTTTGAGTTATTTTAGATTTCACACATAAGTGATACCATATAGTTCTCTTCTTTCTCTGTTTGAATTATCCTTCTTAGCATAATGGCCTCAAGAAACAAATATGTTTTTAAAGACTTAAATATAGGGCCAGAAACTATAAAGTTCTTAGAGGAAAACAGGCACTACACTCCCTGACATAAATCACAGCAAGATCCTCTAAGACCCACCAACTAGAATAATGAAAATAAAAGCAAAAATAAACAAATGGGACCTAATTAAACTTAAAAACTTTTGCATAGAAAGGAAACCATAAACAAGGTGAAAAGACAACCCTCAGAATGAGAGAAAATAATTGCAAATGAAATAACTGGAAAAAAGATTAGTCTCCAAAATATACGCTGAGCTTGTGCAGCTCAATACCAAAAAAACACAACCTAATCAAAAGTGGACAGAATACCTAAATAGATATTTCTCCAAAGAAGACATAGAGATGACTAATAAACACATGAAAATGAGCTCAGCATCGCTCATTATTAGAGAAATGAAAATCAAAACTACAATGAGGTATCATATCACACCAATCAGAATGGCCATCAAAAAGAAAATCTACAAACAATAAACGCTGGAGAGGGTGTGGAGAAAATAGAACCCTTCTGCATTGTTGGTGAGAAAGTAAAGTGATACAGTCACTATGGAGAACAGTGTGGAGATTCCTTAAAAAACTAGGAATAAAACCACCATATGACCCAACAACCCCACTACTGGCTATATTGTTCTGCCCGTAGTCCGAGTCCCCGGTCGGGAAAGAAGACTCCTCAAAACAATGCAACCTGCGATAGGGGAATTTATTATTGACTCGAGCCAGGGCCTCCCGCCCTCACCAAGGGTGTGAGGACGAAAAGGCCCCGAGCCCCAGTTCTCTCGGGTATTTATTAGGTCAAAAAAAGCAGCAGGTAATTGGCGCAAGCGAATTGGTTACACAGTTGCAAGGCAATTTTTGTTGGCCCAACATGGGGCTTTCAGCTTTCCCCTGATAGGTTCCCTTTTTCTTGCTAGGCATATGTTGATTGGCTAGCTCCAGGAGGCCTGATAATTATGTTACCCTGGGAAACCAGGCCTACTCCTAATCTAGGCATCCTGTCATGGCGTTAGCCGTGACAGCCTCACATATATACCCTGAGCAAAGCATAACTGAAAACAGAAACATGTACCCCAATGTTCACTGTAGCACTGTTTACAATATCTAGGACATGAAAGCACCTAGAAATACATCAACAGATGAGTGGATAAAGAAGTCATGGTACACATATACAATAGAATATTACTCAGCCATAAAAAGAAATGCACTTGAGTCAATTCTAATGAAGCAGATGAACATAGAGCCAATTATACAAAAATAGAAAGAGAAAAACGAATATCATATATTAACACATATATACAGAAGATGGTAGTGAAGAATCTATGTGCAGGGCAGCAATGGAAACGGAGGCAGACATAGAGAACAGACTTGTGGATAGAGTGGGGGAAGGAGAGAGTGGAAACATGTACATTACTGTATGTAAAATAGATAGCCAGTGGGAATTTGCTGTGTGATGCACGGAGCTCAAACCCAGTGCACTGTGATTAACCAGAGGGGTGGGATGGGATGGGAGGTGGGAGGGAGGTTCAAGAGGAGGGGACATATGTTTACCTATGGCTGATTCATGCTGATGTATGGCAGAAACCAGCACAATATTGTAAAGCAATTAACCTCCAATGGAAAAAATTAACAAGAACAACAAAAAAGACACATCCATGTTGCTATAAATGGCAGAATTTTCTTCTTCCTCTTGGATGAATAATATACCATTCCATATGTATATAGATATCTCACATCCTTTCTATTCATTTATTCATTGACGGATACTTATGTTGTTCCATTATATTGGCTATTGTGAATAATGCTGCAGTGAATGTGGGTATGTAGATCTCTTTGAGATACTGATTTCAATTCCTTCAAATATATACCCAGGATTAGAACTACCATTGAATATGGTAGTTCATTTTTAAAAATTTTTTAAGGAACCTCCAGTTTTTCATAAGACTGTACTAAGTTACATTACCACCAACAGTATAAGTTTTCCTTTTTCTCCATATCCTTGATACAATTTGTTATCTCTTATCTTCTTAATAAAATCCATCCTAACAGGTGCGAGGTGCTATCTCACTCTGGGTTTAATGTGCATTTCCCTGATGGTCAGAGATAATCAGCACCTTCTCATCTACCTGTTGACCATTTGTATGTGTCTTTTGGTAAAAGGTCTATTCAAGTTCTTTTTTCATTTTAAAATTGGATTATTTGCTTTTTTCTGTTGAATTGTATGAGTTCTGTATATATTTTGCACATTAGTTCATTATCAGATACATGGTTTATAAATATTTTCTGCTAATCTGTTAGCTGCCTTTTCAATTATTATTTCCTTTCTTATGAAGAATGCCTTTAGTTTAATTTAGTCCCACTTGTTTATTTTAGTATTTGTTGCCTTTTCTTTTGTAACTTACCCAAGAAATCACTACCCAGATATCTTGATATCTCTACACTTCACTTCACTCACTATAGTCACTCACTCATGTCCAACTCTTTGCAACCCAATGGACTGCAGCAGGCTAGGCCTCCTTGTCCATCACCAACTCCCAGAGTTTACCCAAACTCATGTTCATTGAGTCAGTTAGCCATAAAACCATCTGATCTTCTGTCGTCCCCTTCTCCACCTGCCCTCAAACTTTCCCAGCATCAGGGTCTTTTCCAATGAGTCAGCTCTTCCCATCAGGTGGCCAAATTATTGGAGTTTCAACTTCAACATCAGTCCTTCCAATGAACACCCAGGACTGATCTCCTTTAGGATGGACTGGTTGGATCTCCTTGAAGTCCAAGGGACTCTCAAGAGTCTTCTCCAGTACAACAGTTCAAAAACATCAGTTCCTTGGTGCTCAAGTTTCTTTACAGTCCAACTCTCACATCCATACATGACCACGGGAAAAACCATAGCCTTGACTAGATGGACCTTTGTTGGCAAAGTAATGTCTCTGCTTTTTAATATGCTGTCTAGGTTAGTCATAACTTTTCTTCCAAGGAGTAAGTGTCTTTTAATTTCATGGCTGCAGTCACCATCTGCAGTGATTTTGGAGCCCAGAAAAATAAAGTCAACCACTGTTTCCCCATCTATTTGCCATGAAGTAATAGGACCGGATTCCATACTCTTCGTTTTCTGAATGTTGAGCTTTAAGCCAACTTTTTCACTCTCCTCTTTCACTTTCATCAAGAGGCTCTTAGTCCTTTACTTTCTGCTATAAGGGTGGTGTCATCTGCATATCTGAGGTTATTGATATTTCTCCGGGCAATCTTGATTCGAGCTTGTGCTTCATCCAGCCCAGCGTTTCTTATGATGTATTCTGCATGTAAGTTAAATAGGCAGGGTGACAATATACAGCCTTGACGTACTCCTTTTCCTATTTGGAACCAGACTGTTGTTTCATGTCCAGTTCTAACTATTGCTTCCTGACCTGCATATAGATTTCTCAAGAGGCAGGTCAGGTGGTCTGATATTCCCATTTATTTCAGAATTTTCCACAGTTCATTGTGCTCTACACAGTCAAAGGCTTTGGCATAGTCAAAAAGCAGAAATAGATTTTTTTCTGGAACTCTTTTGCTTTTTCAATGATCCATCGGATGTTGACAATTTGATCTCTGGTTCCTCTGCCTTTTCTAAAACCAGTTTGAACTTCTGGAAGTTCATGGTTCATGTATTGCTGAAGCCCGGCTTGGAGAATTTTGAGCATTACTTTGCTAGCACGTGAGACGAGTGCAATTTTGTGGTAGTTTAAGCACTCTTTGGCATTGCTTTCTTAGGGATTGGAGTGAAAACTGACCTTTCCAGTCCCATGGCAACTGCTGAGTTTTCCAAGTTTTCTGGAATATGGAGTGCAGCACTTTCACAGCATCATCTTTCAGGATTTGAAATAGCTCAATTGGAATTCCATCACCTCCACTAGCTATGCTCGTAGTGATGCTTCTTAAGGCCCACTTGACTTCACATTCCAGGATGTCTGACTCTAGGTGAGTGATCACACCATCATGATTATCTGGGTCATGAAGATCTTTTTTGTATAGTTCTTCTGTGTATTCTTGTCACCTTTTCTTAATATCTTCTGTTTCTGTTAGGTCCATACCATTTCTGTCCTTTATTAAGACCATCTTTTCATGAAATGTTCCCTTGGTATCTCTAATTTTCTTGAAGAGATCTCTAGTCTTTCCCATTCTATTATTTTCCTCCATTTCTTTACATTGATCACTGAGGAAAGCTTGCTTGTCACTCCTTGCTATTCTTTGGAACTCTGCATTCAGATGGGAATATTTTTCCTTTTCTCCTTTGCTTTTCACTTCTCTTCTCTTCACAGCTGTTTGTAAGGCCTCTTCAGACAGCCGTTTTGCTTTTCTGCATTTCTTTTACTGAATGTGTTGCTCCGTCTCCTGTACAATGTCATGAACCTCTGTTTATAGTTCATCAGGCTCTCTGTCTATCAGATCTAGTCCCTTAAATCTATTTCTCACTTCTACTGTAATATCATAAGGGATTTGATTTAGGTCATAACTGAATGGTTTACTGGTTTTCCCCACTTCAATTTAAGTCTGAATTTGGCAATAAGGAGTTCATGATCTGAGCTGCAGTCAGCTCCCAGTCTTTATTTTTGCTGATTGTATAGAGCTTCTCCATCTTTGGCTACAAAGAATATAATCAATGTGATTTCGGTGCTGGCCATTTGGTGATATCCATGTGTAGAGTCTTCTCTTGTGTTATTGGAAGAGGGTATTTGCTACGACCAGTGCATTCTCTTGGCAAAATTCTTTTAGCCTTTGCCCTGCTTCATTCTGTACTCCAAGACCAAATATGCCTGTTAGTCAGATGTTTCTTGACTTCCTACTTTTGCATTACAGTCCCCTATAATGAAAAGGACATATTTTGGGGGTGTTAGTTCTAAAAGGTCTTGTAGGTCTTCATAGAACTGTTCAACTTCAGCTCTTCAGCATTACTGGCCAGCGCCTAGACTTGGATTACCATGATATTGAATGGTTTGCCTTGGAAAGGAATAGAGATCATTCTGTCGTTTTTGATATTGCATCCAAGTACTGCATTTCAGACTCTTTGGTTGACCATGATGGCTACTCCATTTCTTCTAAGGGATTCAGAGTAGTAGATGTAATGGTCATCTGAGTTAAATTCACCCCTTCCAGTCCATTTTAGTTCACTGATTCCTAGAATGTCGACTTTCACTCTTGCCATCTCCTGTTAGATCACTTCCAATTTGCCTTGATTCCTGTGCCTGACGTTCCAGGTTCCTATGCAATATTGCTCTTTACAGCATTGGACCTTGCTTCTATCACCAGTCACATCCACAAGTGGGTGTTGTTTTTGCTTTGGCTGTGTCCCTTCATTCTTCTTTTTTTTTTTTCCATTTATTTTTATTAGTTGGAGGCTAATTACCTTACAATATTGTAGTGGTTTTTGTCATACATTGACATGAATCAGCCATGGATTTACATGTATTCCCCATCCCGATCCCCCCTCCCACCTCCCTCTCTACCCGATCCCTCTGGGTCTTCCTAGTGCACCAGGTCCGAGCACTTGTCTCATGCATCCAACCTGGGCTGGTAATCTGTTTCACCCTAGATAATATACATGTTTCAATGTTGTTCTCTTGAAACATCCCACCCTCGCCTTCTCCCACAGAGTCCAAAAGTCTGTTCTGTACATCTGTGTCTCTTTTTCTGTTTTGCATATAGGGTTATCATTACCGTCTTTCTAAATTCCATATATATGTGTTAGTATACTGTAATGATCTTTATCTTTCTGGCTTACTTCACTCTGTATAATGGGCTCCACTTTCATTCATCTCATTAGGACCGATTCAAATGAATTCTTTTTAACAGCTGAGTAATATTCCACGGTGTATCCCCTTCATTCTTTCTGGAGTTACTTCTCCACTGATCTTCAGTAGCATATTGGGAACCTACCGACTGGTGGAGTTCATCTCTCAGTGTCCTATCTTTTTGCCTTTTCATACTGTTTATGGGGTCTCAAGGCAAAAATACTGAAGTGGTTTGCCATTCCCTTCTCCAGTGGACCACATTTTGTCAGAACTCTCCACCGTTACCCATCCGTCTTGGGTGGTCCTACATGGCATGGCTTAGTTTCATTGAATTAGATAAGGTTGTGGTACATGTCTCTAAGTTATCAAGAATATATTCCCCTATTTTTTTTCTTCTAAAAATTTTATAATTTCAGGCCTTACATTTAAATCTTTGATTCATTTTTAGTTAATTTTTGTGAGTTGTGTATAAGCACTCAGTTTTATTCTTTTGCAGGTGGATATATAGCTTTCCCAACATCGTTTATTGATAAGGTTGTCATTTTACATTGAGTGATGTTGGCACCCTTCCCTGCTTATATGCCAATACCATGCTTTTTAGATTATTATGGCTTTTAATATAGATTAATATTGAAAGGTTGTTGCTGAATGATAAGACGCGGGATTCTTGGCCTCTGGAGGAGACGAATTCAATCTGGGGCCAGAGACGAGGCTGGATCGCTCATAGCTTTTGTGTAATAAAGTTTTATTAAAGTATAAAAGAGACAGAGGAAGCTTCTTACATAGGCATCAGAAGGGGGCAAAGAGTACCCCCTTTGCTAGTGTTAGCAATGGAGTTATATACTCTTCAATGAATCCAAAGAAAGTCTGGAGGTTGTAAAGACCTCACCAGACCCACTCCCATAATTTACATTTTAAGATAACAGTTGGCCAGAAGGTTTAATCCAACGATTGTCCTCAGGCAGGATACATCCTTGTAAAGACCAGACCTACTCCAATAATTTATGTTTTAAGATAACAGAATTAGCCAGAGGGTTTAATCCAAAGACTGTCCTCAGGCAGGATACATTATTGTTATATAGTCACTCACAATCTGTTAATGAAAAGAAAGGAATGTCATAAAACTTAGAATGGCACCAGATAATTCATCCCTGGCCATAAGATTGACTTGAATCTTGTAGAAGGGCAGATTACCAACAAATAGTTTCATTTACATAGATCAGGGAAACAATACCTGAGTAAGTAGGTTTGGCCATTTGGCTGAACCAACTTGAAGATAGAGTCATAGCTTAAGACAACATTTCCATAAGAAAAAGAAATGTATTGGTTAACTCAAGGTTTGAGAGTAGTTAGCTTCAGGTGAAACCAGGTGTCATGGCAACACAGCATTTTAAGAGAAACCTCCTTTTAAATTTGTATAGAGAAGAAAATATATCGCTGGTTTGTTTCCTCCTGCTTCTTCTTTTTTTTTTTTTTCCATTTATTTTTATTAGTTGGAGGCTAATTACTTTACATCATTACAGTAGTTTTTGTCATACATTGAAATGAATTAGCCATGGATTTACATGTATTCCCCATCCCGGTCCCCCCCTCCCACCTCCCTCTCCACCCGATCCCTCTGGGTCTTCCCAGTGCACCAGGCCCGAGCACTTGTCTCATGCACCCAACCTGGGCTGATGATCTGCTTCACCCTAGATAATATACATGTTTCAGTGCTGTTCTCTTGAAACATCCCATATGACCCAGCAATCCCACTTCTGGGCATACACACCAAGGAAACCAGATCTGAAAGAGACACGTGCCCGCCAATGTTCATCGCAGCACTGTTTATAATAGCCAGGACATGGAAGCAACCCAGATGCCCATCAGCAGACGAATGGATGAGGAAGCTGTGGTACATATACACCATGGAATATTACTCAGCCATTAAAAAGAATTCATTTGAATCAGTTCTAATGAGATGGATGAAACTGGAGCCCATTATACAGAGTGAAGTAAGCCAGAAAGATAAAGACCATTACAGTATACTAACACATGTATATGGAATATAGAAAGATGGTAATGATAACCCTATATGCAAAACAGAAAAAGAGACTCAGATGTATAGAACAGACTTCCTCCTGCTTCTTAAGAGAGATAAAAATGTCTAGTACTTGCAGCCTCTTTCCTCCGTTTGGAGACCCCTGGCCTTCCTGCCTGTTACCCTCTCAATATCAGGAAGCATGATGCCTCCAACTTTGTTGTTCCTTTTCAAGACTGATTTGGCTATTCAGTGTCTTTTGTAGTTCCATGAAAATTTTAGGACTGTTCTTTCAACTTCTCTGAGAAATGCCATAGTAAATTCTATTAAGATTGTATTGAATCTGTAGATTGCTTTGAGTAGTGTGGACATTTTAACACTATTGATTCTTCCACTTTGTGGCATGGATTATTTTTCCATTTATTTGTGTCTTCTTCAACTTGTTTCATCACTTCTATAGTTTTAAGGGTTCAGGCCTTTCATTTACTTTGTCAAATTTATTCCTAAATATTTTATTATTATAAATGGGATTGCTTTTTTAATATCTCTTTCAGAGAGTTTGCTGTTAGTGTATATAAATGTAACTGACTTCTGTATATCACCTTTGTATCCTGCAACTTTACTGCATCCATTTACTATTTCTAAATATTTAGAAAAAAAAAATTAGAGTAGTTTGTACACTTTTCTATGTGTAAGATTATGTTATCTATAAACAGTTTTGCTTCATTATTTCCAATATGGATACTTTTTACTACTTTTCTTTTATTACTTTTATGTAGTTTTCCATAAGTTTGTCTATGCTGTATTTCTATTTTAATATATTTTAAGATATTTTTATTTTTCCTGTTATATCTTTGACCCATTGATTGTTCAGCAGCATGTTTAACCTTCATATATTTGTGAATTTTTCAGTTCTTTTCCTGATATCAATTTCAACTTTCATACTGTTGTGTCTGGAAAAGATCCATGGTATGATTAAAATCTTAAACTTGCTAAGACATGTTTTGTGACCCATCTTGGAAAACATTTTATTGCATCATTTTCACTGCAGTATTATTAACAATTTCCAAGAAATTTTTGGAAACAATTTCAGGTTCTATGGAAAAAACCTGAGTGTTCACTGGAAGATTCCTGGATAAAGAAAATAATGCTATAAATACTGGAAGAGAAGGTGGAGAAAAGTGAACACTCTGACACTATTGGTGGGAATGTAAATTGGTGCAGCCATTGTGGAAAATAGTATGGTGGTTCCTTAAAGACTAAAAATAGAGTTATATGATCCAGAAATCTCACTTCTGGGCATAGATCCAGAAAAGACAAAAACTCTAATTAGAAAAGATGCATGCACCCCACTGTTTATAGCCTGGGTACTTTAGCAGATAGCTAATAGAAATGTGGTTATTAAGATGTTGATGTTGAGGGCTCAGAAGGAAGTGAGGAGCATAATACTTCTCAGAAGGAAGTGAGGACAACATACTTTAGAGAATACCTAACCTTTCACAACCAGACTGTTGGTAAAAATATGTACATTAAAACACTGCTGGTGAGGGGACAGGAATAAATGACAAAAATATGTTATTGGAAGCCTGAGGAATGGGTGTTCTCATTATAGAGTGGCAGAATGCTTAGCTGAATTGTGTCCTGGAGTTAGGTGAAAAGAAGAATTTGTAACCAATGAAATTGGATATTTAGCTGAGGAGATTTCCAAGCAAAGTGTTCAGGGGGTACACAAAGAAAGTCCAGGCCCAGATGACTTACTTGGTGAATTCTACCAAACATTTAAAGAAGAATTAATACAAATTTTCCACAAATGCCTCAAAACATAGAAGAAGAGATGCTCTTTTCAAATTATTATTGAAATCAGTATTACTTTGATGGTAAAATCAGACAAAGACATTATAGGAAAAGAAAGTTACACATCAATTTTTTTTTAAATTAATTTAATACAAAAATTTCCAAGAAAGTATGAACAAACCAAACCCAGCAAGATAGAAAAAGAATTACATAACAAGAATAAGCAATATGTATTTCAGAAATGCAAGGTTGATTTGAAATTGAAATCAGTTAATATAACACACCATATAAATAGAATAAAATACAAAAGGAGATAATCATCTCAACAGACACATAAAAGCACTTGAAAAAAAAATCAAACACCCATTTGTGATCTAAAAAAAAAATAAAAGAACTAGGAATAGAAGGAAAATTCCTCAACCTGGTAAATAGCATCTGCCAAAAACAAAACAAAGCAAAGCAAAACCCACAGATAACATGATATTAAATAAGGCCTGTTTCCCTATGAATTCAGTAACAAAACACAGATACTCCTTCCACTTCTACTCAGCGCCATGCTAGAGGTTCTAGTCTGATCAATTAAGCAAGAAAATAAAATTTTAAAAACATGTAAATTGTAAAGGAAGAAGTAAACCTTTTCTATTTGTAGATGGTATTGACAGAAAATCCTAAGGGCTTCACTAAAGGAAAATTAGAATTAAGTAAATTCAGCAAAGCTGCATTACTTAACATAATTGAACCAAATCAATTTTAGTTGTATAAAACTGCAGTGAACTATACTAAAAATAAGAAAATAATTTTATTTACAATAGCATCAAAAAATAGGATATTTAGGAATAGCTTTTTAAAGATGTACAAACTTCTGAAAATCAGAAAATATTATTGAAAGAAATGAAAAAGATCTAAATGAATGAAAATACATGTAGTGTTCATTGATAGGAAGTATTAATATTGTTAGAATGACAATACTCCCTAATATAATTAACAGATTCAATGAATCTCAGAATCACAGGTAGCTTTTTTGTAGATATTGACAAAATAACCCTAAAATGTATGTGGAAACTCAAGGGATCCATAATACTTTAAGCAATCTGGAGAAGGAAAAAGTTGAAGGATTCACTCTTCTACATTTCTAAACTTACTACAAACTAAAGTCATTAAGACACTGTAACTGACTTAAGGTGGGCATATTATCAGTGGAACAGAATGTGAGTCCAGAAAAACACCCCCATGTTGATGGCCAACTGATTTTCAACAAGGATGCCAAAACAATTCAATAGGGAAAATATCTTCAACAAATAGTGCTGGAACCACTAGATATTCCTATGTACAAGAAAAGGTTGGACTTCTACCTCACAGAATACACCAAATTTAACTCTCAAGGTATGAAAGATCCAAATGTAAGAGCTAAAACACTATTAGAAAAACCAGAGGAAAAAAGCATTCTCATTTTGGATTAGAAAGGGATCTCTTAAATATGACAGTACAAGCTATATGCTATAGTACAAGCAAATGACAAAAAAAATTTTGTACTACACCAAAATTATAAACTTTTGTGCTTAGTGGACACCATCAAGAAAGCTAAAGACAACCTACAAAATGGGAGAAAATATTTGCAAATCTTATGTTTTATAATGGGATTTAAAAACTCACAGTTCAACAATAAAAATACAAGTAATAAATAATATAAGCAAAAAATGCATAAGAATTTGAAGAGAGAGTTCTCCAAAGATATACAAGTGGCCAATAATATATGAAAAGTTGCTCATGAACATTAGTTAAGATAATATAAATCAAGACCACAATGAGATACAACTTCACACCCATTACAAAGCCTATAATCAAAAAGACAGACAATAAAAGTGCTGACAAGGATGCAGAGAAATGAGAACACTCATATTTTGCTAGTGGGAATGTAAAATGGACTAGCCACTCTGGAAAATATCCTATAGACACCTCCAAATTTAAACATATAGCCACAATGTGACCCCAATAAACTTTAAAAAAAAATTTAAAAAAAAAAGAAGAAAGAAAAAAAGGAAGAAAATAGTTCTTAATTTGCATTTTTCTCTTTTCCTAGGATCTTTTCTTCACTTCTCTTTAGCTCAACTCTCATTTCATAGCCTGACTCTTTAGACTGCACCCTATTATTTAAAACTCACTTTTGTTTTCAGTAATAAATATTTTTCCAAAATACTTCTTTCTCTCATTACGACTGATAGTCATGTCTTGCATTAATGTTGTGATGTCTTGTTTGTTTTTTTTTTTAATGTATCAATACCTGACAGTAAAACATATATTTGCCCCAAAACAAAGTGAGTAAATTCTTCAATACTTTTAACGTATTTATCATCACTATTAGAATCATCTTTTTAAACTTTGAGCTGGAAGCATGGGTTTGTAAATTTATTTCATAAATTTAATCTTGATGCAAGCTGAAGAAAATACAGAGAATAATGAGAATTTCATAAGTGCCAATTAGAAAAGTTTGACTCCATATATTCTGTTTGTTAGAATCATAGCACTAGAGATAGCACCCCAAACCTCATTTTTAAATATTTTATCTGTCTTTATGCAGGATAAAATGTTTTCATTGTGGTTTTGATTTGCATTTCTCTGATAATGAGTGATGTTGAGCATCTTTTCATGTGTTTGTTAGCCATCTGTATGTCTTCCTTGGAGAAATGTCTGTTGAGTTCTTTGGCCCATTTTTTGATTGGGTCATTTATTTTTCTGGAGTTGAGCTGGAGGAGTTGCTTGTATATTTTTGAGATTAATCCTTTGTTGCTTCGTTTGCTATTATTTTCTCCCAATCTGAGGGCTGTCTTTTCACCTTGCTTATAGTTTCCTTTGTTGTGCAAAAGCTTTTAAGTTTCATTAGGTCCCATTTGTTTATTTTTGCTTTTATTTCTAAAATTCTGGGATGTGGGTCATAGAGGATCCTGCTGTGATTTATGTCGGAGAGTGTTTTGCCTATGTTCTCCTCTAGGAGTTTTATAGTTTCTGGTCTTACATTTAGATCTTTAATCCATTTTGAGTTTATTTTTGTGTATGGTGTTAGAAAGTGTTCTAGTTTCATTCTTTTACAGGTGGTTGACCAGTTTTCCCAGCACCACTTGTTAAAGAGGTTGTCTTTTTTCCATTGTATATCTTTGCCTCCTTTGTCGAAGATAAGGTGACCATAGGTTCATGGATTTATCTCTGGGCTTTCTATTCTGTTCCATTGATCTATATTTCTGTCTTTGTGCCAGTACCATACTGTCTTGATGACTGTGGCTTTGTAGTATAGTCTGAAGTCAGGCAGATTGATTCCTCCAGTTCCATTCTTCTTTCTCAGGATTACTTTGGCTATTTGAGGTTTTTTGTATTTCCATACAAATTGTGAAATTATGTGTTCTAGTTCTGTGAAAAATACTGTTGGTAGTTTGATAGGGATTGCATTGAATCTATAGATTGCTTTGGGTAGTATAGCCATTTTGACAATATTACGTTTCAAGAGAACAGCATCGAAACATGTATATTATCTAGGGTAAAACAGATTACCAGCCCAGGTTGGATGCATGAGATGAGTGCTCGGTCCTGGTGCACTGGGAAGACCCAGAGGGATCGGGTGGAGAGGGAGGTGGGAGGGGGGACTGGGATGGGGAATACATGTAAATCCATGGCTAATTCATTTCAATGTATGACAAAAACTACTGCAATGATGTAAAGTAATTAGCCTCCTACTAATAAGAATAAATGGAAAAAAAGAAAAAAAGAAAAAAAAATGTTTTCATGTCCACCATAATAGACATCTCAACAGTGGAGGGGAAATGTTTATCCAGTCATTGTCAAATGATTCTGAGCCTAAAGATTTAATTATATTTAAATAGATCAAGGCCACATAGGAATGTGTAAAGCAATTTACACTCAGTTTATTACTCTTGTATTAACTGGGGCCTTCTTGTAGTCCTGAAGTTCTTTTTTTTTTTTTTTTTTTGAGAGATAGATTCTGTAAATAAAACTATAAATATTTCAACTGAGAACACTTTAAAAATAAAATATGGATGACGTTCACCATATAATTTAATGCTTACCATTAAATGAAGAAAAACTAAACCTGAATTGAGGTTGATTCCTGTCTCTAACCATGTTAATATTTCTGTAATATTAGATTTTGAAGACGAAGGGAGAAATCTCTCCAATCTGTCAGAGTCTTAAGCATTTATATAATCTAGATTATGGCTTTTTGTAATATACAAGCCAGGACACATTGGATGCAAACACCAGGGTCAACAGCCAACTGTCCACCTGGATTGGAATATTTGACTCAGGTACGATAATGTGTTTCTTAATTTAGTTGATGGAAAATAATATGAAGTCACATAGTTTCAAAATATTATTTGTTACTGGAAATATTTTTACTATAGATTGAAATACTACTGTTGTAACTTCCAAAATGTTGCTTAATTTTTTTTGCAAAATTTTGTTTAATTTTAGTTTCTGATTGAGGTAGTAAACATAATTTAAATGCAGTCATTTCTTTGGAGAAAGAAATGGCAACCCACTCCAGTATTCTTGCCTGGAAAATCCCATGGACAGAGGGTCCTGGCAGGCTATAGTCCATGGGGTTGCAAAGAGTTGGACATAATTGACTGAGCACACTCCTCAGCATCCGTGGGGGATTGGTTTCAGGACCAACCTGGTTTCAGGACCAGCCTGGCAGACACCAAAATGACAGGGTTCTCAAGTCCCAGAGCCCAACCCCTGGATATGTGGTTTGGTGTCCACAGATACAACCAACTGTGGATCATAAATAGGGCATGGTCAAAGGTTAGCTGAATCTGTGGATGTAGAACCAAGAACTGTATGCTGACTATAAAGTTACTCAAAAGAATCTGCTTATAAGCAGACCCTAATAGTTCAGACAATGTCTTTTAAGGCCCAACTATGGTAATACATTGTTTGTTATAAATTCATTTTCTGGGAAACTTATTTACAAATAAATACCTACTTTTTAAAACAGGAACCTGGATTTTGGGAATGTAAGTAAAAATGACTTAAGGACTCTTCAGTTCATCTAATGCTTAGATAGTAGAAGCCTGGTTTACAAATGTAAAATATGAACACTAATATTAGAAAAATATCTATTCTCCACCAAATTTAATGACACAGAATTACTATCTTTGTGACATCAATTCTGATTTAATTTCCTGTAGTGCTGTCTCTGAATAATAAACTTTGACATTTCACATTACTAATTACTGGCTACATCTTAATTTTTAAGTCTTAAAAAGTGAAACAGTATGCATGTTCCTTCTTAAAAAGGTTATTTACATTTTCAGTGCTTAATTGTAAATTTGTTGCAAACACTATAAATCTAATGTCATTTTTTAATGTGGGCAAAAACTACAATAAACTTTTTACTTTAAATTACAATACAGATATTTCTCTCTGAACTTCAAAACTATATTTAATAAAATTATTAAAAAATTTTGTGAACAAGAATGTTGAGACATTAACAATAGAGCAAAGAGAATACACTTTATAGATTATCTGATAATATTTTGTCATTTCCTTTTTCTATGGTAAAAAAATATTAAAACTTCACACTTAGACTCATAAAGGTATGACATTTGACAGAAAAAAAAAAGAGAGCTGTTGATAATGAACCAATTACTTTAAATATCCTAAATGTAAGTATTAATGAATATAAGTATTTTTATGTGCTTTAAATTTAGTTTGATTACTCCATTCCACATATTTTATTTTCTCCTGTAATAGATAAATCACTTATTCGTGTGTCAACATTTTGATCTGGAAGGTATGTACCAAATACACTGATATATTAATTCTTAAATATGTAATTTGTTTTGCTGTAGAAATGCCAATCCCTATAAATTAAACTGCTTCTTTTGTCTGAGGAAGACTAAACCTTGAAATATATGAAGATTGTATAGATCTTGAGATGATGAAAACATGAATATGATCATAGTCTTCTCATGGGAAGGGAGGCAGAAAGATATTGGCTTTGGATTATAACTGAAAATTCTAGTCTGCATTAGTCTTACTAAAAGCAGGTCTATTTCCTGAAAACGTTCACCCATCCTGAATTCCTTTAAGATAGCTATTTGAGAGAAGCAATGATTTCAAATTCTTCAGGAGTTCTGAGTAGAAACAGGATGCAAGTAAAGTAATGGGGAGTCCAATTCCACTCCTTAGTCTGAGAAATTAAACTGTCCTTTAGAATTCAACTGTTTACCTTTATCTCAACTTAGTACCAAGATACGTTGCTAAGTATAAAAAGCAGTTACAAAGTAGTACATATTGTAGTTTGTGAGTGTGTGTGTGTATATAAAACACATTTAGTTTTTATATATGTTTAAGATTTCTCTAGAAGAATGCATATGAAATTGGAGAAAGGAGAAGAAATAGAATAAGTCTAGAAGGAAGAATTATTTTAAATGTTCTTTGCATTTTTAAATTTGTTCCATGCATATGTAGTTTCTAATCATAAAAGGAAATGAAATTTAAAAGGAAGTCAGAAGTTTTTTTCATAAATTTTGAGTTATAGTCTGTGAATGTTAAAATGAATACCTTCCAAATATGTTGGTACAATATGACGACATAATTATGTTCATTTTTTATGAATTATGTTCACTTTTTAACAATTAGTGGGGAAATACTGTAACAGTTTCAAAGGTTAATATTAAAACAAAATGTTAAAGGTATATTAGAGCAACATATATTCATTATACATATGCTAACTAAAGAACATTTAAAATTAAGAAAAGCAGAAGATAAGCAGCTATGCAAAACTACTGATAAAGTTGTTCTGAAGGCTTTTAAAAAATATTCCTTTGATGAGGCCTTTTGAAATCACTTTGACTCATTGTCCATGAAATAAGTATTTGTATTCACTTAATGTTTTTGTTATTTTTATCTTGAAACCCAACATTTAAAATATTTCTTAATTTACAATGTTGTGTTAGTTTCAAGTGTATAACAAAGTGATTCAGTTATACATTTTATATATATATATATATACACACACACACATATATATATATATTTCAGATTCTTTTCCATTATAGGTTATTACAAGATATTGAGTATAGTTCCCTGTACTATACAGGAAGATCTTGTTTTCCTGTTTTATGTATAGTAGTATAAATGTGTTAATTCCAAACTCCTAGTTTATCTCTCCCCACGTCCCTGCCCTGCTTTTGATTTAGGTAACCATTAGGTAACCATTTTCTATGTCTTTGAATTGATTTCTGTTTTGTAAATAAGTTCATTTGTATCATTTTTTAGATTCCACACATTCAGATATCATATCAAGTGAAGTCATATATTATTTGTGTTTATCTGAATAACTTCACTTAATATGATTATGTCTATCCATGTTACTGCAAATGGCATTTTATGGCTTTTTATGGCTTTCCATCCTGTTGCATTAATGTATATATCTGTTTTTATGCCATACTGCTTTGAATACAATAGCTTTGCAGTATAGTTTGAAATCAGGGAGTTTGATTCCTCCAATTCCATTCTTCTTTCTCAAAATTGTTTTAGTTATTTGAGGTAATTTTTATTTTCATAGAAATTTTGAGTTTTTTTTTCTTTTTTTGTTGTTCTAGTTTTGTGAAAAAAAAAATGCCATTGGTATTTGATAGGGATTGCACTGAATTTGTAGTATGGTCATTTTAACAATATCGATTCTTCCAATACAAAACCACTGTATATATTTCTGTCTGTTTCTGTCATCATCATTCCCTTCATCAGCATCTTAGTTTTCAGAGTACAGGTCTTTTGTCTCCTTAGGTAGGTATATGCCTAGGTATTTTATTCTTTCTGATGCTACAATAAATGGGACAATTTCCTTAAATTCTCTTTATGATCTTTTGTTGTTAGTGTACAGAAATGCAAAAGATTTCTGTAAATAAATTTTGTATCCTGCACTTCAACAAATTCATTGTGAGCTCTAATAATTTTCTGGTAGCTTTCTTAAAATTTTCCCTATGTTTTCCCATCACGTTTTCAGCAAACAGTGATAGTTTACTTCTTTTCCAGTCTGGATTCCTTTTATTTCTTTTTCTTCTATGATTGTCGTGGCTAGGACCTCATAAATATGTTGAACGAAAGTGATGAGAGTGCATTCTTGTCTTGTTCCTAATCTTAGAGGAATTGCTTTCACCTCTTCACCACTGAATTATGGTGGTAGCTGTGGATTTGTCACATATGGCATTTATCCCTGGTGCCTCATATGGTAACGAATTTGCTTGCAATGCATGATATCCAGGCTAGATTTCTGGATCAGGAAGATTCCTGGAGAAGCAATAGCTACCCACTCCAGTATTCTTGCCCTGGGAATTCCATGAACAGAGGAGCCTGGCAGGCTACAGTCCATAAGGTCACAAAGAGTTGGACATGAATGAGCAACTAACACTTTCACTTTCATATTCCCTCTATGCCCACTTTCTGAAGATTTGTTTTTTTATAATAAATGGATAGCTAATTTTATCAAAAGTATTTTCTGCCTCTATTGAGATGATTGTGTGTGTTTTATTCTTCAATTTATTAATGTGGTGTATCACATTTAATGAGCTGCAGATATTGAAAAATCATTGCAAACTGGGGGTAAATCTCCCATGATCATGGTGTATGATCCTCTTGATTTATTGCTGGAGTCAGTTTGCTAGTATTTTGTTGGTGATTTTGCATCTATAATCATTGGTGATACCTGTAATTTGTGTATGTGTGTGCAATATCTTTGTCTGGTATCATGGTGATTGTGGCCTTTTAGAGTGATTTCAAGAGTGTTCATTCCTCTTCAGTTTTTTTTGATTAATTTCATAATTAGTTAAATCTTCTCTAAATGTTTGGCAGAATTCACCTGTGAAGTCATCTGGTCCTGAATTTTGTTTGTTGGGAGTTTTTAAATTACTGATTCAATATTTTCTATTCCTTCTTGGTTCAGTCTGAGAGATTGTATCTTTCTAAGAATTTGTCCATTTCTCCTAGAGTATCCATTTTATTGGCATATAGTTGCTCATACTAGTCTTTCCTTTCCCCCCCCCATTTATTTTTATTAGTTGGAGGCTAATTACTTTACAATATTGTAGTGATTTCTGTCATACGTTGACATGAATCAGTTCTAATGAGATGGATGAAACTGGAGCCCATTATACAGAGTGAAGTAAGCCAGAAAGATAAAGACCAATACAGTATACTAACGCATATATATGGGATTTAGAAAGATGGTAACGATAACTCTATATGCAAAACAGAAAAAGAGACACAGATGTACAGAATTTTGGACTCTGTGGGAGAAGGCAAGGGTGGGATGTTTCGAGAGAACAGCATTGAAACATATATATTATCTAGGGTGAAACAGATCACCAGCCCAGGCTGGATGCATGAGACAAGTGCCCGGGACTGGTGCACTGGGAAAACTAGTCTTTTCTAAACCTTGTATTTCAGTGGTTTAGGCTGTAACTTCTTATTCATTTCTGATTTTATTGATTTGGGCCTTTTTTTTGATGAGTCTTGTTAAAGGTTTACCAATTTTATCTTTTTTAAGAACCAGCTTTTAGTTTCACTGATTTTTTTCTGTTACTTTTCAATCTCTTCTATTTCTGCTCTTACATTTATGATTCCTTTCCTTATACTAACTTTGGGTTTTGTTTGTAATTCTTTCTCTAGTTGCTTTAGACATAATGTTAGGTTGTTTATTTGAGCTTTTTCACATTTCCTTAGGTAAGATTTTAAAGTTATAAATTGGCCTCTCAAAAATACTTTTGTTGCATCCCATATATTTGGATTGTTGTGTTTCCATTTATCTCTAGGTATTTTTTAAATTTCCCCTTTGATTTCTTCAATAATCCATTGAATGTTTAGTAGCATATCATTTAGCCTCCATGGGTTTGTCTTTTTGTGTGGTTTTTCTTTTTTTTTTTTTCCTTGTAGTTGATTTCTAGCCTCATATTGTTGTGTAAAGAAAAGATGCTTCATATGATTTCAATTTTCTTAAATTTATGAAGCCTTTCTTTGTGGCCCATCTTGTGATTTACCCTGGATAATGCTCCATGTGCACTTGAAAAGAATGTGTATTCTGCTGCTTTTGGGTGGAATGCTCAGTTTAAATCTGTCTGGTCTAGTGTGTCATTTAAGGCCTCTGTTTTTTACTGATTTTTCTATCTGGATGATCTGTTCATTGATGTAAGTGGGATGCTAAAGTCCCCCAAATTTTATTATGTTGTAACCGTTCATTTCTCCTGTTATGTCTGTTGATATTTGACTTATATATTGAGGTACTTCTATGTTGGGTGCATACATATTTACAATATTTTCTTCTTGAGTTGATCCCTTGATTATTATGTATCATCCTTCTTTGTCTCTTCTAACAGTGTTTATTTTAAAGTCTATTTTGTCTGATATAAGTATTGATTGCTATTTCAGTATTCCTTTGATTTCTATTTGTGTGGAATATCTGTTTCCATCCCCTTACTTTCAATCTGTATGTGTCTCTACATCTGAAAGGAGTCATTTTTAGGTAAAAAAATATATGAGTCCTCCTGGTTTTGTATCCATTCAGCCAGTCCAGGTCTTTTTTTTTTTTTTTTTTTTTTTGAGCATTCAGTCCACTTACACCTAAGGGAATCATTTATGAATATGTTCCTAATGACATTCTTTTAATTGTCTTGGATTTGTAGATCTTTTTCTTCATTTTCTCTTTTGTTCTCTTGTGATTTGATGACTATCTTTAGTATTGTGTTTGGAGTTTCTTTTTCTTTTCTGAGTGTATATCTATTAAAGATTATTGTTTTGCAGTTACCATGGTGAAACCCAACATTTTAAATAGTTACCCATTAATTCTCAAGAAGGGATAATACATATTACCTTTTGTTGTTAAATATTTACTTTTCTTCCATTTTATTTTTTCTAAGTTGTGTAGTAGTGAATATTTGGTACAGAGAGCAATTTTTAAAATTTTAGAAATTTTTATGTGATCATAGGAGTAAGGTTATTAGGAAAAAAGTAATATTTCCATTTTCTTTCAAAAAAAAAAGTTAATTCATTATCTTATGTGGACAATATATGAGAGTGTTCACTGTCTCCCCTAATTTAAGTGAAATATTTTTGCTTGGTTTCTATTAGCCAGATTGAAGACTAATAAAGTCATTTTAATGACCTATAGAAAGGAAAACTGGAGAGGAGCAATTTTTTTAAAGTAACTCAAAACCTAATAGTTACAGGTTAATTTCTCTGAACTTCAAAAATGAAATGCTTTGCATGGAATTTTAGCATAAAAGGAACCAGAAAACAGCTACCATCACTTTTATTTTTCTATATGGGGAAACTAAGAAAGTAGTGAAGAACATTGCTTAAAGCCAAGGGGTTTCTTACTCAACATTATACAACTTATTTGTATTGAACATAATTTGGTATGCAGTTTATACAAATCATATCAGTACTATTCATAATCACCATTTTATTTCATTCTTTAGTATTCAGTCCTTTTGAAACTAATAAAACATATGATGTCATGAATAATCAAGGACAGCGACTTTACTTTGCAGAAGAGAAAAGTAATTGTTTCATCAGACACCTCTGTGGACCTTCAAGGCCTTTAACCATGACAATTTATGATAATGTAGGATGTGATGTCATTACTCTGCATAAAGCTCTAAGATGGAGCTGTTGCTGGAGTAACTGCTGCCTACAAAAGGTCAGTAAATATTATTTCTACAATGTGATTCAAATGTATTTGAGTTCCTTCAAAAAAGCTTCAACACTGGGCAGTATGTTAAAATTAAAACATTGGGACAAATAATAGTCTGGAATGAAATATGTCAGAGAGAGAATTATATCTCATACTTTCAGAATAAGACCCATGTGTAACACTGTAAATATTTTTCTGGCAATGAAAGTTCCAAGAAATTTAGATTTTTAGAAGTTTTCTATTCTAAAATATTGTGACTTTTTTTTCCAAACTTTAAACATCTTATTTTGTATTGGGGTATAGCTGGTTAACAATGTTGTGGTAGTTTAAGGGCTGAAGGGACTCAGCCATGTATATATATGTATCTATTCTCCCCTAAACTTCTCTCTCATCCAGGCTGGCATATAACAGTGAGCAGAATTTCATGTACTATACAATAGGCCCTTGTTGGTTACCCATTTAAAATATAGCAGTGTGTAGTGTGTACATGTGGAGAAGGGAATGGCAACCCACTCCAGTATTCTTGCCTGGAAAATCCCAAGGACAGAGGAGCCTGGTGGGCTGCTGTCTATGGGGTCGCACAGAGTCCGAAACGACTGAAGCGACCTAGCAGCAGCAGCAGCACTGTGTACCTGATCTTCCCAAAATGCTAACTGTTCCTTCCGCCTGCCAACCATAAGTTGTTTTCTAGGTCTGTGAGTCTCCTTCTGTTTTGTAAGTTCATTTATGTCATTTCTTTTTAGATTCCACATATAAGGAGTGTCATAAGATATTTCTCCTTCTCTGTCTGACTTCACTCAATATGACACTCTCTAAGACCATCCATGTTGCTGCAAATGGCATTATTTCATTCTTTTTAATGGCTGAGTAATATTCCATTGTATATATGCACCACATATATATGCACATGTGTATATATGCACCACACATATGCATACCATATGTATATATGCACCACACGTGTGTACCATATGTATACATACACACATGTGTACCATATGTATATATGCACCACATATATATGTACCATGTATATGTGTACCATATGTATATATGCACCACATATACATGCACTATGTATATGTGTACCATATGTATATATGCACCGCATATATATGTACCATATGTATATGTGCACCACATCTTCTTTACCCATTCATCTATGGGCATTTAGGTTGTCTCCATGTCTTGGCTATTGTAAAGAGTGCTGCAGTGAACACTGGGGTGCATGTATCCTTTTGGATAATGTTTATCTCCAGATGTATGCCCAGGAGTAGAACTGCAAGGTCATAGGGTGGCTGTTTTTAGTTTTCTAAGGAACCTCTATACTATTCTCCATATTGCATTTCCCTGTGTGTGTTTATTAGCTACTGAATATCTTTATATATTGTTTAAATCTTTTAGACTTCCTAAAATAAGCCAATTCATCTTACTGAGTTATAAGCATTCTTTAGATAGTCTGAATACAAGTCTTTTCTCAGATATGTGTATTGCCAATATTGTGCCCAGGATTACGGCTTGGCTTTTCACTTTATCACCCTTGAAAAAAAGGAGGATTTCAATTTTGATAAACTCTAATTTATCATGTATATTGTTTTATGGTCCATGCCTTTAAGAACTTACCTAAAAAATTTTTGCCTATCACAAAATAGCAAAGATTTCTTATATTTCTTCCAGAAATTATATATTTAGGTCTAGTTCCATTTGAAGCTAATTTTTTGTACCTGTAAGGGAAGAGCTGAATTTTTTTTAAAATTTAATGTCTAGTTGTTTGAACACCATGTTTTGAAAAAAGACCACCCTTACCATAGAATTGTTTTTTATATCTTTGAAAACAAATTGTTGGTATATGTGAGTACCTATTTCTGGAATCTGCTCTCTTTCACTGTTCCACTGATCTCTTGTTGTTGTTGTTGTTTAGTCACTAAGTTGTGTTCAATTCTTTGTGACCCTGTGGACTGCAGCATGCCAGCTTCCTTGTCCTTCACTATCTCGCAGAGTTTATACTGACCTGTACATATAGCTCTATATAGATATGTACCCTTACGCCAATACTACATTGTACTACCTAGCTTTAAAGCCTTAATACTAGTCAGTATGAGCATTCTAATTTTGGTTTGCTTTTTTAAAATTGCTTGATTCTGTTAAGTACTTTGCATTTTCATATGTTTCAAAACAGTATTTTATATTACTTGAAAATTCATGCCAAGACAGTGATTTGGATGGCACTGAATCTATTTGTTAATTTTGGGAAATAGTGGTTTCTTTCATTTTGCTCCCAAGTGGGCTCAACAGTAAAGAATGAAGGAGGTACAGGAGGCATGGGTTCAATCCCTGGGTCAGGAAGATCCTCTGGAGTAGGAAATTGCAACCCACTCCAGTATTCTTGCCTGGAAAATTCCATGGACAGAGGAGCCTAGAGGGGTACAGTCCATGGGGTCGCAAAGAGTTAGACAAAACAGCCGCTGAGCATGATTTCTTTTACTTATTTATCTATTTTTACTTTTGGTTGCGCTGGATCTTAGTTGCTGTGTGTGGGCTTTCTCTAGTCGTGTAGAGCAAGGCCCACTCTTGGTTGTGGTGCATGGGTGTCTCATTGCGGTGGCTTCTCGCTGCATAGCACAGGCTCCAGACTCATGGGTCTCAGTAGTTGCAGCATGGAGGCTCAGTAGTTGTGGCACATGGGCTCAGCTGCTCCACAGCAGGTGGAATCTCCCTGGATGAGAGATTGAGCCCGTCTCCCCTACACTGGCAGGCATGTTCTTATCCACTGTGTCAACAGGGAAGTTCAGTAAGTGATTTTTTACTAATACAATATCTTTGCTTGATGACTATGATACATTTTTCCTTAGATTTAGGTCTTCTTTAATAACTCCTGGTAGTTATTTTCCGTGCATAGTCATATAAATACCCCATTAGGACTAAATGAAAGTATTTCATGTTTTTAGATATAATTAAGTGAAAGTCACTCAGTCAAGTCCCAATCTTTGTGAGCCCATGGACAATAAAGTCCATGGACAGAATACAGGAGTGGGTAGCCTTTCCCTTCTCCAGGGGATCTTCCCAACCCAGATATGGAACCCAGGTCTCCCACACTGCAGGCATATTCTTTACCAGCTGAGCTACAAGGAAGATACAATTAAAAATATATTCAAATTAAGTATTTCATATGTGTTGCTCATATATAGAAAAACAATTGAGCCTTGATTATTGATCCCTTGCCCTTTGACAGCCAAAAATCACTTATGAGTTCTATCAGGAGTTTATATACTCCTTAAGGCTTTCTCTAACTATATAATAAGAAATCATGTTTTACTTCTGCTTTTCTTATCTGTAGGCTTTTTACTTATATGTGTATATGTATAAATGTCACATTTATTTGTTGTCAACTTTCTAGTTAAGAATACTATTATAATATTGATCCTAAGTAAGAAAGGATAGTCTTGCCTTTTGTACTGATTTTTAAAATCTAATCTTTATCATTAAGTATGACATTCTTCTGTAGCTTTTTACATATTAAAAAACTGTTTCATATACTTTCTTAGGTGGACGAAGCTCTCATTTATCCCTAGTTTTCTGAGTTTATATCATAAATAAATTTTGTATTTTGTCAAATATTTTTCCACATCTTCTCATTTGATTATATGACTTTTCCATTTTAATCTGTGACTATGTAAACTGCATCAAATGAGTTTTTAAATGTTAAATCAACTTTAAATTCTTGAGGTAAATTCCACTTGTACACATTTGTTATTCTTTTTATATATTTCTGGATTCACTTTTCTAATAGTTTGTGTTTATGTATATGATATCGGAGAAGGCAATGGCAGCCCACTCCAGTGTTCTTGCCTGGAGAATCCCAGGGACGGGGGAGCCTGGTGGGCTGCCGTCTCTGGGATCGCACAGAGTCGGACACGACTGAGGTGACTTAGCAGCAGCGGCGGCGGCAGCAGCATGTATATGATATATATGTCTGTATTATTCCTTTAAGTTTTTGTGTGGCTTCGGAATCAGGATAATGTCGGTTTCATAAAGAAAGTTGGAAATATTCCTTATTCTTTTCTGAAAGAGCATGTGTAGGATTTGTTTTGTTATCTTATTTAAACATTTTATTATGTTCTTTCAGTTCAGTTCAGTCACTCAGTCAAGTCCAAATCTTTGCAACCCCATGAACCGCAGCACTGCAGGCCTCCCTGTCCATCACCAACTCCCGGAGTCCACCCAAACCCACGTCCATCGAGTCGGTGATGCCATCCAGCCATCTCATCCTCTGTCGTCCCCTTCTCCTCCTGTCTTCAATCTTTCCCAGCATCAGGGTCTTTTCCAATGAGTCAGCTCTTCACATGAGGTGGCCAAAGTACTGGAGCTTCAGCTTCAGCATCAGTCCTTCCAATGAACACCCAGGACTGATCTCCTTTAGGAAGGACTGGTTGGATCTCCTTGCAGTCCAAGGGGCTCTCAAGAGTCTTCTCCAACACCACAGTTCAAAAGCATCAATTCTTCGGTGCTCAGCTTTCTTTATAGTCGAATTCTCACATCCATACATGACTACTGGAAAAACCATAGCCTTAACTAGATGGACCTTTGTTGGCAAAGTAATGTCTCTGCTTTTTAATATGCTGTCTAGATTGGTCATAACTTTCCTTCCAAGGAGTAAGTGTCTTTTAATATCATGGCTGCAATCACCATTTGCAGTGATTTTGGAGCCCAGAAAAATAAAGTCAGCCACTGTTTTCACTGTTTCCCCATCTATTTGCCATGAAGTGATGGGACCAGATGCCATGATCTTAGTTTTCTGAATGTTGAACTTTAAGACAACTTTTTCCACTTTCCTCTTTCATCTTCATCAAGAAGCTCTTTAGTTCTCCTTCACTTTCTGCCATAAAGGTGGTGTCTTTAGTGAAGCTATTTCAGTCTATAATAATGGGTGTGTGAAGGATTTTAGACTTATATTCAAAACTTCTTTAATATACATAGAGATAATCAGGGTTTCTTTTTCTTCTTAAGTCCATTTTTGTAATTTGTTTTTTTCAAAGGATTTGTTTATCAAAACTGTTGAATTTTAATTGGCATAAAGTTAATATATTCTTTACTTTCAAGTTTGCAGATTTTGTAGTAATAGCTCCCTTTTCATTTCAAACAGCAGTAATTTGTGTTTTCTTTCTTTTTTCATGTTTAGCTTAAGGAACTTTACTTTTGGTTTTGTTTTCTCTTTTTTGGTCCATTGCCTGTTTGATTTTTTCCTCTAACCTTTTATTATTTCTTTCACAATTTCTCCTACCTCCTTAAAATAGGGACTTTTGTTAAAAAGTCTTCACAACCTCGTCCAGCACTTACTGGGGCCAGACCTCAAATAAGAAGCCACAAGAAATCAAGGCCCTCTCAACCAGTGTCATTCCCTTTTTCCAGATGGTGCGTCATGTCCAGTTCTTATCTTCAGAATCATTTGAGAGATTCTAATAGGATGGTAGAATTCTAGGAATTTCCCTTCTGTTCCTGTAATGTTAGAAATATGGTTTCTTAGTTCTTTTTGAGATTTACCTTCTCTTTACACCTCTTCCACCTTTACCTGAACTTCTCTTTCTTTAACCTAGATCTTCCTGTCTTATGCAGTTTTTATTGTACTCTCAGTAATTTCTTGTTAGTGTAAAACTTTGTTATGAAAGGGAATCTTGGATGGATGACATTGTAGAAAGTTTTTATGTCTAGACATCAGCCCCAGTGAGTCCTCCCATCATCTTCTTGTACTGCCAATGAGGGCAGTAGGGGCTGTGATGTTGCATCCCATTTTCAGTTATGTTTCTCAGACTGGTCCTTTGAGATTTTTTTTTTTTCCCTATTGATTCTTGCCAAATGAAACACCTGCCATGGCAACAGTTATTCAGTTATGTTTATAAAAGTGCTTCTCCCTCTGTTAATACTATTTCCTTTTTTTAAAAAAATTATTTACTTTAATTGCAGGCTACTTATCTTCTGAGGGGGATCTGTTTCTCTTTGTGATGAATACTAGTTAGTGATATCTGGATTCCTTGGATCTCAGGAGTTATCTTGCTGCTGTCACTTGTTTCACTACATCTATTTGTATTTTGAGATATGAGGCTATAATTTTTCCATTTACTTTGATAAAGAATTTCACAGTGGTTTTGTTTGGTTTAGCAATCATACCTACTGTGTCCTTTCTATGAGGATTTTGAGAAGATTCAGAAACTACATCACCACTACCACCATCTTCACTTAGCGGGCTTCATTTATTTTTTGAAAAAATAATAAATATATATGTATATATAAAAAGAAGGAAGTTAAAGAGGAAAGAAAAAAGAGAGAAGGCAGGAGAAAGAAAGAAAGAAAGTTAACAGAAGTATATTCAGGAAAAATAATGTCTGTCAAACTCTTAGTTCCCATGTCTGCTTTATTCTTCTTCAGAAGCAGCTGCTATTATGAGTTAAAGAATTATTCTATGAATATTTATATAATAGATGCATACTTATGCATATATATATGTATATATACCCACATATATATGTTTCTGTTTGTGATGTGTTTGTAACACAGTTGGTAGATTTTTTTACAATTTTTTAACTTGAAGATTATTTCAGTATGTATAGAACTTCCTCATTCTCATAAATGGTTGCATGATAAGCCATTTTATGGATGATATGCCATAATTTATTCAACTAGTCTCTATTGATTTTAATGAACTGGATGTTAAATCACAATGAGCATAAAGAACTTCAATGAAGTCATATTTGCATTGTCATAAAGGTACAAAAGTTCTTGGCATATTGGATAATAAACAGTTTTGGTGTGATTTGCACTTTTAAGGCATATCTAATGGGCATAAAAATTTAAACAGTGATCCTCATAAGCACCAACTATTATCATCCCTCTTTTGCAAGTGAAAATTAATTTCAGAGGTGAGTGATCTGTCCATATTTCATGTGGTTAGTGAGCAGCAGCATCAGATCTCAATTCAGGGATTTCAACATCCAAATTCTTCTTTTTGACTTCCATGCATACGGGCTAAGTTGCTTCAGTCGAGTCCGACTCCTTGCAACCCTATGGACTGTAGCTCATCAGGCTCCTCTGTCCATGGGACTCTCCAGGCAAGAATACTGGAGTGGAGTGCCATGCCCTCCTCCAGGGGATCTTCCTGACCCAGGGATCGAACCTGCATCTCTTGCATCTCCTGCATTGGCAGTCGGGTTCTTTACTATACCACCACCTAGAAAACCCTTTCACTTCTGCATCAGTCCCCAAATACAGGGCATGCCTAAAACTCAAGAGTTCTGTTCACATATACAAAAACTTAAGTAAAAGGTGGCATATAAGTAAATACAGTATTGTTTACAAATCAAACATATCTCATTTGATTAATGCTATATGTTTTTTTAATATTTTGTAGCTAAAAGTTGAGGCTCCTCCTGGAGAAATAATTGGATATGTTTATCAATACTATCACCCATTTTTGCCAATGTTTAAAATAAAAAATGAAAATAAGGAGAATTTAATGAAAATCAAAGGGCCATGTGTGGTTTCTAGCTGTCTCAAAGATCTAAATTTTAATGTGAGTAATTCATTATGTTTTAGGATATCATGCTCAAATTAGTTAATAATTTGATACTTTTCCAATGAAGATAGTTAATTAATGTGATTAAAACAAAATTAAAACATGTTATAATTATTACTATACCTATTTGCCTAATTTTTAAATTGAATTTCTAATTCATAATTTCTTTGCTTAATTAAACCTTATAGTTTGTGAAGCTTACAAGGCACCTTTTAATCTATATTATAAGTGTTTAACTATCAAACAAGAAGCTTGTATTTAATATTTGAAAATATTGAAAGAGAAAATTAACTTTATTTCAATAGATACTGACATAATCCAGCATTAATTATAGTTAATATATTAATGCTAATTTTTATAAAATTCTGAAATTGCTATGATACAATTTTGTTAATTTTTATGTACTTACTGATTTACTTCTCAGAAAATGGCCAACATTCAGATAATAATTTAAGAAGTAAACTACTAAATATAGTTAATAAAACTAAATAACCCACTACAGTTGTTTAAATCTGTAGATTCCTAAGCAACAGAGAATATTGTCTGGGTATGATAAGATATTCTATTTGAAAAAAGTACTGACTGTCAGCCTTTTATCAGGGATATTTTGCTTTTTTAATATCTGAAATGTATAATCAGAAATTTGGACACAGCCTAGTTAAAATACTGCTTGATTCTTTTTTCTTTTTTCCTCTCTGCTTCATTTATTTCCACCATTTTATCTTCTAACTCACTTATCCTATCTTCTGTCTCTGTTATTCTACTCATGGTTCCCTCCAGAGTGTTTCTGATCTCATTTACTTCATTATTAATTTTTAATTGATTTTTTTTTTATTTCTTCTAGGTCCTTGTTAAACATTTCTTGCATCTTCTCAATCTTTGTCTCCAGGCTATTTATTTGTAACTCCATTTTGTTTTCAAGATTTTGAATCATTTTTATTATCATTATTCTAAATTCTTTTTCAGGTAGATTCCCTATTTCCTCCTCTTTTGTTTGACTTGGTGGGCTTTTTTCATGTTCCTTTAGCTGTTGGGTATTTCTCTGCCTTTTCATCATGTTTAGATTGCTGTGTCTGGAGTGGGCTTTCTGTATTCTTGTGGTTTGAGGTTCCTTTTTATTGTGGAGGTTTCACCCAGTGGGTGGGGTTGGACGATTGGTTTGTCAAGGTTTCCTGGTTAGGGAAGCTTGTGTCGGTGTTCTGGTGCGTGGAATTGGATTTCTTCTCTCTGGAGTGCAATGGAGTGTCCAGTAATGAGTTTTGCGATGGGTCTCTGTGTTAGGTGTGACTTTGGAGAGCCTGTATGTTGACACTCAGGTCTATGTTCCTGCGTTGCTAAAGAACTTGCGTGGTATATCTTGTACTGGAGCTTATTGGCTCTTGGGTGGTGGTTGGTTTTGGTGTAGGTATGGAAGCTTTTGGATGGTCTCTTATTCCTTAATGTTCCGTGTAGTCAGGAGTTTTCTGGTTTTCTCAGGATTTGGGCTCAAGTCTCCTGCCTCTGGATTTCAGTTTTATTCTTCTAATAGTCTCAAGGCTTCTCCAACTATACAGTACTGATAATAAAACTTCTAGGTTAATGGTGAAAAGATTCTCCACCGTGAGAGACAACCAGAGAGGTTCACAGAGTTACATGAAGAATAGGAGAGGGAGGAAGGAGATAGAGGTGAGCAGGAGGAGAAAAAGGGGACTCAAGAGGAGAGAGACAGATCTACGCAGTTATCTGTTCCCAAACTGTTCTCCGTAGCCCAGACACCCACAAAGATTCACAGAGTTGGATTGGGAAGAGAAGGGGAATGGAGGAAATAGAGGTGTTCTGAGGGAGAATAACAAAGATTGAAAATCTAGTGTAGAGGTTAGACTCTTTGAAATACAATATTTAAAAACAAAAACACACAAAAAAATTTAGAACTGTATATGAAGTTCAGTTTAAAAATAGGGTTTCTCTCTCTCTCTCTCCTTTTTTTTTTTTGTGGCAAGGTTATAGTGAAATGAAAGTGAAAGTTAAGGAATAATAGAGGAGTATTAAAGGACTCTAAAAGGAAATAGGAGAGAAAAACAAGAAAAAGAAAAAAAAAAAATTTTTTTTTCCCCAAATAAAAAAATCGTAAAAATATATGAAAATGAAAGTTGAGGAGTAATGGGGGAGTAATAGGGAATTATAAAAGAAAATGAAAGAGAAAAAATAAAAAATTAAAAAAAAAAAAAGGGAAAGAAAAAAAAAATTTTTTTTTTTTTTTTAATTAAAAAAAAAAATGTACATATATATCTAGGAATTTCTCTGAGGTTGTTGCGGTCAGCGTAGGTTCAGTTCAATTTCAGATAGCTCCTCTTTCCAGCTTACACTTCTCGATATCTGTAGGCCCCTTCCCGTGTAGTCGGTGTTACCTTCAGGGATTTTAATCTGTTGCACCGGTCCTTTCTGAAGCGGTTCCCTTTGTTTATTTGGCTTCTGTTTGCCGTCTCTTCGGTGTCTAATTTCCGCCCTGACACAGGCGGGCGGAGGTGATCTCTTATTTAGGTTCTCTAGTTCAGTTCAGTCCTGCTACGGGGAGGGCGGGGCGCTGCAGACAGACACCGCTCTGTGTGGATAGCGCTCACCGTGTTCCGGCCACACTGAGTTTGCCCCGCTCACGGGTGTCTGTGCTTTCGCCGTCTACACTGCTCAGGCTCCCGGCTGCTCTATATGGAGCGGGCCCTGCGTTGAGTGCGGTTCCAGTTTTCGGGTACTCCACAAAAGCGCAGATTCGGTTGCTACTGCGTTTTGTGCCTTCCCCGGCCTGAGCGGCCCAGGCAGCCAGAGGCTTGGGCGTACTCTCCCGGGTGCGGCGCGCCTTTTCGTTCCGCGGCGAGCGGCCCAGGCAGCCAGAGGCTTGGGCTCACTCTCCCTGGGTACGGCGCGCTTTTTCCCTCCGCGGCCCCAGCGCGCGCCACCAGTCGGGTCTCAGCAAGTCTTTAGCTAGAACCCGGGGGCCTGTTTGCAGTGTGGGTGGGGGTGGCTTCTTAGGGGCTGAGTTTGCCCTTTTCCCCTCCCCCCTGCCTCCTACCTCCAGCGGGGATGGGCCGGCTCTTCTCTGGAGATTCTCAGTCCCTTTGTTTTGCGAACCGCCGGCACTGTGTTCGGGCCGGTTATTTTTGTCCCTTGCTATCCCACAGTTTAAAAAAGCCTAAAATACTGCTTGAGATTTTCTTCCTCCTCTAGAATTACATCAATTCAGTTTAGTGATGCTAATTCTGATTGGCACTTGCATGCACTGATTAAAGAAGGCATGCTTAAAAATTAAATATAATAATAACACTTTATTTGAAAATTTAATAAAATGAGCATACAGGACTCTTATTTTTCTATTTCAAGTTGAAAACCAGTGCAACAGGGTGTTCTGTGCTTAAAACTCTGGAAGGCAAATCTACCTTGCCTCATTTTTAATAATATCAGTGTTTTATCTCACATTATGGTCCAGTAAATTCTACTTTATTCTACTGTCTTAAGAGCTTTCTCTAAGGTATTTAATAGACTCCCTATTCCTTCTAACTTTGAAACAAAGCCATTTTATAGTTGGCACTTGATAGTAACCTCCAAAAGTAAGGAACAAGAAAGGGAGGTAATGATTCTGTAAGAAAGTCATCTTGTGCACAACTGTGGGCGAGTCTTCTAACACTTTTGCTCTGAAAAAGGGGAGAGGTAAAGGAGCAGCTGGTTTTAGAGCAGGACTAGGGTGCGGCAAATAAATGTTTATCTCAGGTAAAAATTACAAGGGGTACCAAAAACCTGGTAATTAATACAAATTATATTTGAATATATTTTTAGCATCAAAATTAATGCAGAAGTCTATTAGAAACAAATACCAAAACTTTAGATAAGATAGAAGCTAACTCTGCATCTATGTGGCCTGTCTCCCTGTATCACCATAACCTGCTCCTGCCTGGATGGGGGCATGAGTGGCCAGGGAGGGATGTTTGTGAAAGGCATTTCCTTAGTATGCTTTGATTTTAAAGGAAAGAAGCCAAATCGGAGGGAAAATGTGGAGAAACAACAAGCACTGAATATTTGCTGAACTTTGTCTCTTACTTGGTATGGAACCTAAGGCATGTAGGGAACTGGTCTTGAACAGGTGTAGAAATGGCCCATTCACTAGAAAGGAAGCAGGGAGTGTTGGTACAGATAGAATAACTTTCTAGGCTGGTGTCTGCAAGTTTAGTAAGTTCCTGTCCAGTTGCTCCTATTTTCTCTTCAACGGAAACAATAAGCTATTTTGCTGAGGGTAATAGGGAAAGATGTGTTCAGAGTTCTGGAAAAACTGGATGTTTGACATAATCATGTAAAATTCTTCCATATTTCTATCCTCAATTTCCTTAGCATTACTTACAAGGCTATGCAGACCTAGTCCGCCATATGTATCTTTTCTTACTCATTTTCTACCACTGTCTCCTTCACTCATTTTCTCCAGCCATGTTCCTTCCTAAATCAGAACTTTTTAACATATAACTGACTCTCTCTAGGAGCTCTCACTTTCCCTATTCCTCTGTCACTAGTTCCTACTGATCCTCCAAATCTCAGCTCAAATGATGCTTTGCCTAAGAAGATTTCTCTAAAACCATTCCTCCTGTTCTTCCAGTCTGCTTATTATCTCCCTATTATACTCCATCATATCACACTTCCTTTCTCTTCTGGCATTCATTACAAAATAAGCAGTGGGATTTATCACAGATGTATTGTTTTATATTTACATGAGTATCTCTTATATAGAGAAATAACATTACTTGGTATGAGAAGTTGTACTCTAGGGAGTCTAAACGAGTAAAGATAAAAGGACATGAAGAAAATGCAGAGGGATTCAGAAAATTAGGATCCCTTAGGAAAGAGTTAGCTATGTAGAATAGCTGAAAAGCTAGTGGTTTTCATTTCACAATTAAATGGATTCTCCAATCAAATTTAAGCAAATTATATATATTAATATAATTGTATATAATATGCATTATATATCAAACATATGTATGTATACAGTCATATACATAGAATCACTTGCATCCAATCAATTTGAAAATTTTCTTTTAGGTAGACAATGTAGATGTCTTTAGAGGCTATCTTCTGTTCCTATTGAATATTCTTTTTATTGCAGGGTACATCATTATTATAACTCATATGGGTCATATGTAATTACTAAAATTGATGTAGGAATACCTGTTGTTTTTATTTCAGGGGTTTTAATCTAAGATTAAAAATATTTTTTTTTAATTTTAGTTATTGTCACTGGATGAAGAAATGATTATTGGTAAGATTTCAAATCAGTGGATTGGATTTATGAGGGAACTTTTCACCAATACCAATAAATTTGGGATCCAGTTTCCATTTGATCTTGATGTTAGAATAAAAGCATTGATGCTTGGAGCAAGTTTCCTCATTGTGAGTCTATTTTCATTCTATTTAGCTGCACATTAATTTTCTGAGATTATCACTATACTTTTGCTATTATTTTCCTCAAATCACCTAGATCAATTGCAATCTGTGCTTTTGGTCTAGTCCAAGGTCCCCAAATTACATCATGGATTGAGTGTTCACACTGCAAAGGAAATAAAAGCCAGAATGTCCTGGAAATGTGATCATTAGAGTTGAATTCCTTTGCCTTAATCAGAAATAAGAGTACGTCACTGAAAATAAGAATACAATGTCTCATTCAATGTAATTTACTGTTACTTTTTCAGTGGTAAGAAGCCATTTGCCAATGCAGGAGACTCAGGAGACTCGAATTCAATCCCTGGGTCAGCAAGAGGAGGAAATGGCAACCCACTCCAATATTCTTGCCTGGGAAATCCCATGGACTGAGGAGTCTGATAGTCTACGGTCCATGGGGTTGCAAAGAGTCAGACACAACTGAGCAACTGACCACACACATACACCAAAAATTAAAAATTTTACAATAAGAACTTTTTAAAGCAGTTCATTGAAAAAGGTAATCATTGCTCATTTAGAAACCATAGATATGTAGAAATATTTAAAAAGATTTCATTGAGTCTTAGGAGAAAATGAATATAGCAACTATCTTCGTTCTCCAAATATTATGAAATAACAGGAAATGGCAGAAGAAGTGTGCAGGAATGTGTCATACAGTATTAAGCAATTTGGAGAAAGAGAAAAATAAATAGCAGATCAAATGCAGCTGAGGAAAAATTAGTGAACCGGGATACGTAGTTGAGGAAATTATTCATAATAACCTACAGAGACAAGGAAATATGAAAGTTAAGAGTCTCAAGATAGGATAGGGAATAATAACTGCTAAAAAAAAATTTCCAGAAGAAATACAAATTCAGTGAAGCAAAAAGGACAACATATCTTAAGTAATATAATTAAAAATTAACATCTATATAAATCACAGTGAGGTAGAAAAACAGTAAAGAAAAATAAGTAACCAGAAAGAAAAGAAAAATCTACTACAAACAATAGACTGACAATTGCCTTCTTAATAGAAAGAGTGGAAGCCAGAGAGAATAGAATAATAGCTTCAAAGTATTGATTTAAAAAACAATTTTAACTCTCAATTTCAATTTTCTTCAAGAATATCTCAAGGAGAAGAGCAAAATAAATAAGTTTTTTTTAAATCACATTTTTTACACACATAGATCATTTCTAAAGGAGATAATTCAGGAAGAAGGGACATAATCTGAGAATAATCATCTGAGGTTCAATAATACGAACAAATAAAATGCTAACTATATTTGTGAATGTAAATGTGTTTTTACAAATAAATAGCAGAAGAGGTTCAAGACAGCAGCATAAGAACCACCTGAATTCACCTTCTCCCATGGACATATCAAATTAACTCCTACATAAGGAATAACTGTGGCTTCCCCAGTGGCTCAGCGGTAAAGAATTTTGCCTGCAATGCAGCAGATGAAGGAATCATACATGACTGAAGCAACTGAGCACACACACATGTACATGGGATATTTCCCTCTGAAAAAGAGCCTGAGAACTAGATAAACAACTCTTCAATGATGAAGGAGAAAAAGATCAATATAGGATGGAGAAACAGAGATGTGTTCTCACCAAAAAAATGCATACCTGGTGTGGTGACACACAATTGGGAGGGTCTCACAAATACAGAGCTTATCCCTAGAAGCAAAGGGTTGGTGCCTACTCAGGCACTCCAAGTCCAAGTCTTGGGACCTGGGCTAGAGAAATGAGCCCCCAAACATCCGGCCTTGGAAACCAATGGGGCCAAGATACGGGAGATTCAAAGCACTGCAGGGAACAGAGATTCCTCTCTTAAAGGGCTTACATGCAGACTCACCCCAAGACAGCACATAAAGATGCAGTTTGAAAAACATCTAAATGATATTAGCTAGTGAAGGGGATTCACTAGCTAGTCTTAAAGTGTGTTCCAGAGGGAAAAGGGCCTGTTGAGACTTTCCAGATAAAGTGCTAGCATTTTATGCTTTTATGTTCTCATTCTACGTTGTAAGGGCCAGCACTAGTAGGTGCCAGTTTTGCTACTGTGCTAGTGCCGGTGGTCATACTCTGCCGGTGGCCTTGTTAAAGCCCGCAGGCATCCCTTGGCTCCAAGCTCACCTGCAGTCCTGCTAAAGCCAACAGATATATACAGTCAACACAGGGGGATAACCCTTGATCACCTGACTTTGGTGGCCAGGGGTGCTTGGGCTTCTGGGCCCCAAGTGACTGAAACAGTCTGAGAGATAGTTCTTAGCAGGCTACCGTGTGCCAGACCATGACATAGACGGGAGGCTAAAACAGAGCCCTAGTCTTCCTGTGAAAAAGGCTTCTTTACTTGGGCTGGAGCCTCAGCTTGAGGGGCAGGTTTACCATACATCTAGAGGCTATGAAGTTGTTCTCAGGGAACATAGGCTGGGGGGTTCTATTTTTTTACTCTTTTGGTCTTGCCTCAGCTCATGGTACTTTTACTAGGAAGGAGGTTACACATTCATCTAGAGTCCCAGTGTCTGTAAATGTCACCAAGGGATACATCCAAATTACTTGATTTGGAGTCCAGCAGGGTTTATGACTATCCTCCCAAAGAACTGTATATATTTACATACCCTAAAACTTGCTGCTTGAGGAAATGGCATCCAGTGAACCTGAAACTAGGTCCTGACAGATTCCTCCTTTGAACACTGAAAAGTCTTGATTTCAACCACTGGGACCTATCAACAACAAATCTGGGTGCTTAGATAATCACAAAAGTTTGAGAGATAACTAAGAGCAAGGGTTAGGTAAATGATAAGGTTCATCTCCTATACAAGAGCATTCCTTCACGACTGGGAGAGGTAGCTGCTTTGCCTAACATAACACAGAGTCAAGAAAAATGAAGAAACAGAGAAATACACTCCAAATGAAAGAACAAGATAAAACATCAGAAAATAAAATTTAATGAAATGGAGATAAATAACTTACCTAATAAAGAGCTCAAAATAATGGTCCATAGCATTCAGAAGACTGAATGAACACAGTACATTTTTATACTCTGCAAAAAAACCCCATTAGAACTAAGAAATTCAGTAAAGTTGCAGGTACAAAACCAATGTACAAAAACCTGTTGTGTTTTTATGCACTAGAAATGAATTATCAGAAAGAGAACGTAAGAAAACAATCTTATTTACAATGAAATCAAGAAGAATAAAATAACTAGAAATAAGTTTACCAAAAAGTGAAAGACCTGTACATTGAAAACTATCAGACATTGATGAACAACTGAAGAAGACAAATAAATGGAAAGATATTACATGTTTGTGGGTTGGAATAATTAGTTCAGTTCAGTCACTCAGTCATGTCCAACTCTTTGTGACCCCATGGACTGCATAACACCAGGTTTCCCTGAACATCACCAGCTCCCGGAGTCTGCTCAAATTAATGTGCATCAAGTCAGTTATGCCATCCAACCATCTTGTCCTCTGTCATCCTCTTTTCCTCCTGCCTTCAATCTTTCCCAGCATCAGAGTCTTTTCATATGAGTCAGCTCTTTGCATCAGGTGGCCAAAGTATTGGAGTTCCAGCTTTGGCATCAGTCCTACCAAGGAATATTCAGGGCTCATTTCCTTTAGGATTTACTGGTTGGATCTCCTTGCAGCCCAAGGGACTCTCAAGAGTCTTCTCCAATACCACAGTTCAAAAGCATCAATTCTTTGGCACTCAGCTTTCTTTATTTCAACTCTCACATTCATACATGACTACTGGAAAATCCATAGCTTTCACTATATGGACTTCTGTTGTCAAAGTAATATCTCTGCTTTTTAATATGCTGTCTAGGTTGCTCATAGCTTTTCTTCCAAGGAGCAAACGTCTTTTAATTTCATGGCTGCAGTCACCATCTGCAGTGATTTTGGAGCCCAAAAATAGTCCTTCAGTGTTTCCATTGTTTCCCCATCTATTTGCTATGAAGTGATGGGACCAGATGCCATGATCTTAGTTTTCTGAATGATGAGTTTTAAGCCAACTTTTTCACTCTCTTCTTTCACTTTCACTGGTCCATATTTCCTAAAGTAGATAGAACAAATAATCCTAAAATATATATGGAACCATAAAAGATACTGAAAGTCAAAGCAATCTTGAGAATGAAGTACAACTCTGTGGGCATCATGCTCCCTGATTTCAAATGATATTAAAAAGTCATATTAATCAAACAAGTTTGGTATTTGTATAAAAACAGATACATAGATAATGAAAGGGCATAGTAACCTCAGAAATAATGCATGCATATATGATTGATTTATGACAAAGAAGCCAAGAATATACAATGGGGAAAGTATTGGCTCTTCAATAAATGTTAATAAAACTGAATAGTCACATGCAAAAAAATAAAATTAGACTACTGTCTTATACCATTCACCAAGATCAACTTAAAATGTTTTAAAGAATTAAATATAAGACCAGAGACCATAAAAATCCTACAAGAAAACACAGGTGATGAACTCCTTGATATTGGTCTAAATAAGGAATTTTTGGATCTGACTCCAAAGGCAAGGGCAACAAGAGCAAACTAAACACATGGCTTTATTTCTTGTTTTTTAAAGAATCTCCATACTGTTTTGCATAGTGGCTTTATCAATTTACATTTCTACCAACAGTGCAAGAGTTTTCCCTTTTCTCCACATCCCCTCCAGCATTTATTATTTGTAGATTTTTTTATGATGGCCATTTTGACTGGTGTGAGATGATATCTCATGGTAGTTTTGATTTGCGTTTCCCTAATAATAAGCAGTGTTGACCCAGCAGTCCCACTACTGGGTATTTATCCTGAGAAAACCATAATTCAAAAAGACACATGTGCCCCAATGTTCATAGCACCACTGTTTACAATAGCTATGACAAGGAAGCAACCTGGATGTCCATTGATAGATGCATGGATAAAGAAGTTGTACACACACACACACACACACACACACACACACACACACACACACATATATAATGGAATATTACTCAGCCACCAAAAGAAATGAATTTTAGTCAGTCGAAGTGAAGTAGGTGAGCCTAAAGCCTGTTCAATGGAGTGAAGTGAGTCAGAAAGAGAAAAACAAGCATTGTTAATATATATATAGCATATATTTGAGGGAAGCTCAAAAGGCAGATATATGTATGCAGCAGAAACCAGCACAACACTGTAAAGCACTTATCATCCAATTAAAAATAAATTAAACAAACAACACAGGAAACTACATCAGACTGAAAGCTTCTGAACAGCAAGGACCCCATCATCAAATGAAAAGGCAACCTACTGAATGAGACATGTCTGCAAATTTATGTCGAATAAATGTTAATATCCAAAGTATAATTAGAACTCATACAACTCAGTAGTTAAGAATAAACTAACAGTATAATTTTTAAATGGGCAGAGAATCTGAATGGACATTTTCCCAAAGAAGACATGCACATGGCCAAGAGACACATGAAAAGATGCTCAACATCATTAATCATCAGGGAAATGTAAATTAAAACTTCAATGAGATGTCACCTCACATCTGTTTGAATCACTGCTATCTAAAAGGCAAGAAATAACAAGTGTTGGCAAGCACTTGGATAAAAAAGAATCTGTACACTATTGGTGAGAATGTAAACTGGTGCAACTACTATGGTAAATTCTATGCAGGTACCTCAAAAAAATAAAAATATAACTTCCATATGATTCAGCAATTCTACTTCTGGATATTTACCCTAACAAAATAAAAACTTTACCTTGAAAAGACATTTGCACCCTCATGTTCATTGCAGCATTATTTAAAGTAGCCAAGTTATGGAAAACAATGTAAACATCCATCAATAGATGAAAGGACAAAGAAGACGTGGCACACCCATGAGAGACTACTATTTAGCTGTAGAAAACACGGAAATAAGTCAGAGCAAGAAAGGCAAATGTCACATGACTTCACTTGCATGTGGAATTTAAAAGACAAAACACACAAAACTGAACCACATTAAACTAATAGAAGACACTGGAGAACAGGCAAAACGGGGAAAGAATCAAGATGTAAAAACTTTCTACTTATAAAATAAATAAGTGGATATGATATACAGCATGGTGACTCTAATAATATTGTACTGTATATTTGAAAAGTGCTAATATAGTACATTTTAAAAGTTCTGTTTACAAGAAAAAATGTTGTAACTTTATATGGTGGTAGATCCTAACTGAACTTAATGTGGTGATCATTTTGCAGTGTATACAAATATCAAATCGTTATGTTGTATATCTGAAACTAATACAATATTTCATGTCAATTGTGTCTCATAAAAACAATAGTAGCAAATGTCTAATTTTTGAGATCAAAAAAAGCAACACTAAAATAATAGACAACAAAAGTAAATAAGCTGTGAGAAAATCACTAGAATTAAAATGTCATAAGGTCTTTGTATTGTTCCGGAGGTGAGTTAAATATGCATGTTAATTTCATGGACAACCACTGAAAAAAGGAAAGGACTTAATAAATTGCAAACTAGTAGAGAGGAGAAATGGGAATAAAATACAGGCAAGCAAACAAATGAGTGAAAGAATCTATTTAGGGGAAAAACCAAGACGAAAAAAGCATAGACAAAGTGTGACAAATAGAAACATTGTATTTTCTACAATGGTAGAAAATAGCTACCTATTCAGGTATATCAATATGTCAATTAAATATATTCTATACAATATCTTGGGCTTCCCTTGTAGCTCAGTTGGTAAAGAACCTGCCTGCAATGCAGGAGACTCGGGTTCAATTCTTGGGTTGGGAAGATCCCCTGGAGAAGGAAGATGGCAACCCACTCCAGTATTTCTTGCCTGGAGAATCCCATGGACAGAGGAGTCTGGAAGGCTACATACAGTCCATGGGGTTGCAAGAATTGGACACAACTTAGCAACTAAACCAACACCACCACACAATATCTTATAATACCTACAATAAATGTAAATGGCTGAATATTGCAAGTAAAAGAATAGATATGGTTCGATTTGAGTTTTAAAATATTCAGAGGCTCTGTATAGGAGACAGACCTAAAATAAAGACAAAAATATTGAAAGAAAGAAAATATGGGATAAATTAGCAGAAAAATGCTAACCATAAGTAAGCTAATAAAGCAAGGTCACTATCAGGAAAAAAAAAATAGACGTTAGGACAAAAAAACACTATTGGGGCAGACAGAGGGTAACTACATAATGATAAAAGTTTTACTCAGAAGATAAATAATTCTAGGCTTTTGTGTACCTAATATAAACCTCAAAATATAGAGAAACATGTTATATAGTTAGTGAGAAACTCATCATCATAGTGGAAAATTCATACAGCTTTTAATTTTTACTCATTGTAGAAGACAGAACCTTAGTAAACTTATTTAAATTTGAACAAAAAAATTAAGAAGCTTGATTTAAAGAATGTATGTAGAACTCTGTATCAAGAAAGTACATAATATAGTTTCAACAAACATTTTTTTATAAAAATTTTTCTCATAATAGGTCAAGAAGGAAGCCTCAACATATTTCAGAGAATGGGTATAATTTGGACTTTAGTGTCTAAGCAAGTAACAGTAAATTAGATGTTGATGAAAATACACATTTAAAAATATTTTGTACAGGAAAACATGTAAATAAGTCAGGGATAAAAAGTAACACAATAAAAATTTTAAAATACATTAAATTAAATAATATTACATTTTAAAACTTTTAGAATGCAACTAAAAATGTTAAAAAGAATAATATAGCTATAAATACTTTTGAAGAAGAGAAAAAAGTGAAAAAATAATGAACCTAATATCTATATAAAAGCTTAGTAAAAGAACAGAACAAACCCAAGGGAAGCATAAGGAAAGAAGTATTGAATTACTGATCAAAGATAAATGAACAAATAGCATTTACACCTGGTTTCTAGATAGAAAAGAACTTTCAAAGCAATTAAGTCACAGAGTAAAAGACTGCTAAATTAGAATATTTTAACTTCTGTGCGTGTGTGCTCAATAGCTCAGTCATGTCCAACTCTTTGCAACTCCATAGACTGCAGCCCACCAGGCTCCTTGTCCATGGAATTTTCCAGGCAAGAATACTGGAGTAGGTTGACATTTCCTACTCCAGATATTAAACTTCTGTACCTCAAGACAAATCATAATATTAAACTTTCAAAAGCAAAAATAAAGTAACTAAAATATATGATTCATATATGACCAAGAAATAATATCATTATATTAATAAAAAATTTACTTAAGTGACAAAAAAATCAAATCCCAAATGAAATGGATATAGAATATTAAAAACTAATTAATTCAGCCATTAATAAGGCAATACAGATAACCAGTAACTATATGAAAATCTTTTCAAAAACATATGATGTAAAGGAATAAACAACAATGAATTATCTCTTTTAATTTTTTCTCCCAATCAGGTTGCAGGAATCAGAAACTCAAGAGCTATACATACAACGTTGGGGGGACAAACTGAAAATATCCATCAAAAATTATAATGTTGATATTTTTTCATATGTATTGCTTTCTTCCAAAAAATTAAGAGATGCGGACAATTATGTAGGGCTCCCCTGGTGTTACAACGGTAAAGAATCCACCTACAACGCAGAAGCTGCATGAGATGCAAGTTCAATCCCTGGGTTAGGACTATCCCCTGGAGAAGAAAATGCAACCCACTCCATTATTCTTGCAGAAATTCCATGGACAGAGGAGCCTAGCAGGCTATAGTCCATGGGTCACAAAAGAGCTGGACACAACTTAGTGACTAAACAGCAACAACAATTCTGTGTACTCTAGTAAACAGAAATGTATACTCTATGTTGCAAAATTCATTCAAATAAATAAAAAGTGTTAAAATCTAAAATGTAAGGTAAGAGATTTATGAATCACATTATAAACTATCTATGAAGTAGAATGTTAACAACTCAAATGCTAAATGATATGAATATTCAGTGTATATTATTTAATGAAAAAAGTAGGATATAAGTATATTATAATGCTAATTATGTACTTGGAAGGAATTTAAACCAAAATGTTAATGGTGGATCTTGGAGAATTGAAATTATACATTTTTCCCTTTTGTATTTCTGTATTTTTCTGTATTGAGTATAAATGAATGAAAAAATACAAAGGAAAATAAAGTAAGGTGAAATTAGTTGCTGTTCTCTAAGGGAAACAAATTCATATTATATTCAAATTTATTATTTTGGTGTATTAAGAGTAGTCAAATAATCATACTTAATCCCTTAGAAGTTGCCTGTTACTGCTATTAAACCAGCCTAATCATATTTGTGTTTCATTTTCATCCTAGGGCTACATGTATTTTGAACTCTGGTCATAAAAGTCAGCCTGAAAAATCATGCCAGATATTACTGGCATTAAGTTTTGCCAGTCCTCATCAAAATTAAACAACTTTTATTTAGACTATATAATAAAGTTTTATTTCACTAAAATTATTTGTATGATTTTTTCTACATAATAGGACATACAGCATTTAATTTTCTACATAATGAACCACACCAAAAATTTAGGAACTTAAAAACTATCATTGAAAACAAAAATAAACAAATGGAACCTAATCAAACTTACAAGCTTTTGTACAGTAAAGGAAACCCATCAACAAAACGAAAGACAACCTACAGACTGGAAGAAATATTTGCAAATGATACAATCAACAAGGACTTAATCTCCAAAATATACAAATAGCTCATACAACTCAATAACAAAAAAGCAAAAACCCAGTCAAAAAATGGGCAGAAGACTTAAGGGGCATTTCTCTAAAGGAGACATAGAGATGGCCAATAGACACATGAAAAAATGCTTAGTATCATTAATTAATAGAGAAATGCAGATCAAAATTACAATGATGTATCATCTCACATGAGTCAGAATGGCCATCATCAAATGACAAATAGGATGTGGAGAAAAGGGAACCCTCTTACACTGTTAGTGGGAATATAAATTAGTGCAGCCACTATAGCAAACAGTATGGAGGCTCCTTAAAAAACTAAAAAGAGCATTGCCATATGATCCTGCAAAGCCACTCCTGCGCACATATTTAGAGAATACTCTGAATTCATAAAGATCCATGCACCCCAATGTTAAAGCAGCACTGTCTACAATAGCCAAGACATGGAGACAGCCTAAATGTCCAATTACAGATGAATGGATAAACAAGATGCGCTACATATACACAACAGAGTACTATTCAGCCATAAAAACAATGGAATAATGCCATTTGCAGCAATATACATGAACATAGAGAAACATACTAAGTAAGCTAGATAGAGGAATGACAAATGGCATATGATATCACTTACAAGTGTAAACTAAATAGAAAATGATACAAATGAAGTTATTTACAAAATAGAAATAGATCCATAGACACAGAAGAAAAACTTATGGTCACCAAAGCGGAAAGGGACATAGGGATAAATTAGGAGTTTGGGATTACCATATACACATATACCATTTTATATAAAATAGGCAACCAACAAGGATTTACTCTACAGTACAGGGATTTATATATGTATAACTGAATCAATCTGTTTTATACCTGATGGTAACACAACATTATGAATCAACTATTCAGACGTGACTTAGGGACTAGACAACAAAAATATACTTCAATGAAAAAAAAAGATCATTGTATTTAGCAGAGTATTCTGCTGTATAATTCTCCTTATCAAGACCTGGATCATTCATGCATGTGCAGTCACTTAACAGATTGACTGTGAACTGTCTCATCCCAGATGGTCTCATTCATATGTCTGGCTGTTGCCTAAGTTAGTAGGGGCATCAGGCCACATAGTTTTCATAATCTAGAAGGCTAGCCAAAACTTTTACACATGATGACTATATTGGAAAAGCAGCAGGAAAGCAAGCTCAAATGTTCACACTCATCCCAAACCTGTTTCTATTATACCTACTAATGTCCCTTAGCCAGAGCAAGTCAAATAGCCAAGTCCAGATTCAAGAAGTGGAAAAATAGACTCTACTTCTTTATGGAAATGCTGAAAAACACTGTGGCTTTTTTATTCTCCCCTTCTACCCCGTCCACCCTCTGGTTATAGTTATTTCATTCTCCCCACATGCAAAGTATTCTCAACCTTCCCAGAACTTCTAAAATTCTCTTTCACTTACAGTATCAGGTTGAAGTCCAGTATCATGTGATTTGCATCATTTGTGAATGCAAGCAAGGGTACCTAGAGATAGTTCCTCTTGATTCAGAGATGTCAAAACTAAAGAGACACACCAAACAATAGTGCTGTGTTATGTGCCATGCTCAGTCATGTCCGACTCCATGGACTGTGAGCCAAGGTGGAAATAACTACAGTAAACAAATGGAACTGATCCACAGCAATTTTAGAACTCAGATGGACATGTGCTGCCAGCTCCCCTTACTCTAGGAACAGAGAATGTTCTGCCCTCGAGCTGCGCTCTCTCGTCCACTGTTCTCTGTAGCTCTGCCCTCGGGGATTTGGGCTCTGCCTTCTGGGACATTTTCCTTTTCTAAATGAAATGGCTGTGTTTTTAACTGAATAGTTTTGTCGCCCTTTTCCTACTTATAGAAAGTTGGAGATAGAAGTCTTTTAATTTTAAATTGTCTCAGTCTCTTTTAAGTCTATGTCAATATAACTCTCTTAAAAACTGTGTGGCTTTCCATGTATCAGATTTAGCTCACTATATTAGAAAAAGCTACATTCAGTTTCTTTTCAGGACAGGCCTCTATCTCTGAATTTACTAATAGCTAGTCTAGTTTCTTTATATGTAGCTGGGTTCTAAAAGCAACCAGAGGACACAACCTTATGCATAAGCACTTTTCAAGCCTCTGTTTAAATCATTTGCAAATGTCCCATTGGCTAACTCAGGTCACATGTCTAAATCCACATTCAGTGGACTTTTAAAGAGATCCCATTCCTTGATTTGAGACACTGTAAAATATTGTGAATGTTTTTTTCACAATCCACCACATTATTTAATGGGTGATTTTTCTTGATTTGAGTGTGCCATAGATTGAATATTTCTGTCCCTCCCAACTGATATTTTGAAACTTAATCTCCAATCTGATTATATTTGGCAGTGGGACCTGTAGAAGGTGATTCATTCATGAGAATGGAGCCTGCATGAATGGGATTGGGGCCCATATAAAAGGGCCCCCCCTCAGGGAGCTCCCTTGCCCTTTCACCATGTGAAGGTATTGCAAAAGAGTGTAGTTCAAGAAGGGGATCCTCATCAGACACTTAATCTGCCAGCATCTTGATCTTGAACTTTCCAGATTTCAGAACTGTGAGAAATAAATTTCTGTTGTTTATAAGCCACTCAGTCTATGGCATTCTGTTATAGCAGCCTAAACCAACTAAGTCAGTGTTACCTAAAAAATAGTCTTTTTTTTTTCTTTTTCTTTTCCCACTTTTGGATATTTATTGAAGAAAACAAAAACACTAACTTGTAGGAGACAGGAAGAATAGAAGACAAGCATGCCCCAGCATGTGCCGCAGAAGAAATTTATAATTATTGATAAACTGGATGCTTCAAGGTGTGAGACTCATGGAATAAGTTCAGAGGGAACAGTTCATAATCTGGAAAACAAGATATGATCCTGGGGTTGGAAAACTGTTTCCCAAATGGTATCTCAGAGTCACATGTTTTACATATCTGAAGGAAAATCTATAGATAAGAATATTAGTCTTAGTTACTAACTTGTTATTGATTACTGTTTCTTGATTACTTAATGGTTAATGATCACTTTGTTCTTTGGCCCTGAAGGCCACATGAGTTATAGCTTAACTCCCTGCACATTCTTTCCTTCATGGCTGAGAGTATAATAAAGCTGGTATGGATTCAGTTTCTGCACCCTCACCTTGGAGCGGTGTTGGTCCCCTGATCCTCACCTTTCACTGAACTCATGTGTCTCGTTTCTCATTCTCCCGCCGCACCACGCTTTCAGAAACCTGCTTGTTGAACCGGACTTGACACTAACTGGAAAAGATACATGTACCCCGACGCTCACTGTGGTGTTGTTCAGTCACTCAGTTGTGCCCAGCTCTTTGTGGCCCCGTGGGCTGCAGCACTCCAGGATTCCTTGTCCTTCACCATCTCCCAGAGCTTGCTCAAACTCATGTCCATTCAATCAGTGATCCCATTCCAACCATCTTGCCCTCTGTCGTCCCCTTCTTCCTCTGCCTTCAATCTTTCCCAGCATCAGGATCTCTCCTAATGAGTCAACTCTTCACATCAGGTGGCCAAAGTACTGGAACTTCAGCTTCAGCATCAGTATGTTCATTGAGGTGAATATGATTTCTGGTATCCCTTTATTGGAAGTTAGTCAAGGTTTTTTCCTCCTACTCCTGTGTTTCAGGGTACATCTTGAAGAAGTCAATGGGTAAACTGCTGCATATTTCTAAGATTCAAACTCATAAATTTCTTTGGGTGCACAGGCTAATTTTCCCCAGGTAGCGTTAATGGAAAGTCAGGTCTGGCTGCTCAACACTTGAAAGCCAATAGTCCAGAGGCAAGGTTGGTCAAAAGTTTGCTCTACTTTGCATACCAGCAACTGTTGGAGAGAGTCCACATGTCCAAAGGCCCATTCCCTGCTGACAATTGAAGACAAGAATTTTTAAATGGGGAGTTTCGGGGGTGTATAGGAAAAAGGAAGGGACTCCAGACAGAAACAGCAGTCAGCTCTGACAGTCATCTTGAAATTGATCATGTGATTCTCTGACCAGCATCATCCTGATTGTTTTAAGTACAGTTAATATTCAGGTCCAGGATCACTTTTTTTCCAGTTTCTCTGAGGCCAGGTCTTGGAATTGTGCCACCTATGCCAAGGACAGTCTGGTCCTCCTGCAGTTAACTTCTTCTATCAGGTAGGGTTTTTAGTTTCTACAAAACAGCTCAAAGCATATGGCTCAGAACATTATTTACAGTCTTTGTAGAAGAACTAAAGGTCCTCAACTTTGCTTAATGATTAAATATAATTACTTTATCCTGTTTGATTTCCTTTGTTTATGGATTTTCTCACTTCTTAGATTAAATATTCTTTAAAGTTTTTCTACAGACAAAAGGCAGGCTGAGGACATTGGGGGCAGAGGGCGGAAGGACTATAAGGTCCTGCTCTGTTTCAGTAGTAAGTGAAAGAGTCAAGTGCCTCTGAGAGTCAGGATAGTGGAAGCACGCAAGAGAAAAATTAGAAAGATTCTCTAAGAATAATGCAAATTTATCTGATGTTTGTGCACATATGAGAAAAAGGTTTTGATGAAAACTCTTCAGGTGAATGTGCATATTATCCGTAAATACATCGATGAGGCCCATGGCACACAAAAGAGAAACTATTACAGGAATCTCTTTGCAGGAGTGAGTCAGTGCTGCTGTCCATGTGCCAACCTATTAGCCCAAAACTCAGTCCAGCAGCCATCAGTGGACTGAAGAACAGGCTCAACCACCTTCAAGATGACTTTAGTCAAATGGTGTACCACACACCCAGGTCCTTCAATAATGGTTCTGTACTGGCAATCTTGACCTCTTTACCAATCTTCAATTTAGGCATTTACAGTCATATTTCCACCATGATAATATGGAGAAATCTACCTGAAAGTTGGTGAAATGATAATGGGATTCAAGCCTATTAAACATTTTTTTTTTGTATAATGAGAGAAAACTCTAATAAAAGGGCTCCTTGAGACCTAGAATAATTCTTAGGTATAAGGTCAATTGCTCAGTGAGTCATGTGCATGCTCATTTGCTTTGGTCATGTCCAACTCTTTGTGAACCCACGGACTGTAAACCACTAATCTCCTCTATCCATGGGATGCTCATGAAAGAATACTGGAGTGGATTGCTCTCCTCCAGGGCATCTTCCAGACCCAGAGGTTGAACCTGTGCCTCCTGCAGCTCCTGCATTGCAGGCAGAATATTTTTAAATTTATTACTTTTTTTAATTGAAGGATAGTTGTTTTACAGAAGTTTGTTGTTTTCTGCCATACATCGACATGAATCAGCCATAGGTGTACATGTGTTCCTCCCTCTTGAACCGCCCCACCCCACCCTTGTAGGTTGATGCAGAGCTCCTGTCTGAGATCCCTGGATCACACAGCAGATTACCATTGGCTATCGATTTTACAAGACCCAGAAAAAAGGAGCAATGATCCCACAAGAGACTGAACCAGACTGCCTGTGAGTGTCCAGGAGTCTCCAGTGGAGGTGTGGGTTGGTGCTAGCCTACTGCAGGGTAGGGAGCACCGAGTGTACCAGTACATGCATGGGGTCTTTAGGAGGAGCTCACTGTAATCTTCACTACCTCCACCATAGCTCAGTTCAGCTCAGCCGCTCAGTCAGGTCTGACTCTGTGACCCCATGAATCGCAGCAAGCCAGGCCTCCCTGTCCATCACCAACTCCCGGGGTTTACTGAAACTCATGTCCATTGAGTCAGTGATGCCATCCAGCCATCTCATCCTCTGTCATCCCCTTCTCCTCCTGCCCCCAATCCCACCAGGCAGGAGGGTCTTTTCCAATGAGTCAACTCTTCACATCAGGTGGCCAGAGTATTGGACTTTCAGCTGTAGCATCAGTCCTTCCAATGAACACCTAGGACTGATCTCCTTTAGGATGGACTGGTTGGATCTCCATGCAGCTCAAGGGACTCTCAAGAGTCTTCTCCAACACCACAGTTCAAAAGCGTCAATTTTTCGGCGCTCAGCTTTCTTCACAGTCCAACTCTCACAACTATACATGACCACTGGAAAAACCATAGCCTTGACTAAATGGACCTTTGTTGGCAAAGTAATGTCTCTGCTTTTTAATATGCTGTCTAGCTTGCTCATAACTTTCCCTCAAAGGAGTAAGTGTCTTTTAATTTAATAGCTGCAATCACCATCTGCAGTGATTTTGGAGCCCCCCCCCCAAAAAAAAAGTCTGACACTGTTTCCACTATTTCCCCATCTATTTCTCATGAAGTAACGGGACCGGATGCCATGATCTTAGTTTTCTGGATGTTGAGCTTTAAGCCAAATTTTTCTCTTTCCTCTTTCACTTTCATCAAGAGGCTTTTTAGTTCCTCTACACGTTCTGCCATAAGGGTGGTGTCATCTGCATATCTGAGGTTATTGATATTTCTCCCAGTAATCTTGATTCCAGCTTGTGCTTCTTGCAGCCCAGTGTTTCTCATGATGTACTCTGCATATAAGTTAAATAAGCAGGGTGACAATATACAGCCTTGACGTACTCCTTTTCCTATTTGGAACCAGTCTGTCCTTCCATGTCCAGTTCTAACTGTTACTTCCTGACCTGCATACAGATTTCTCAAGAGGCAGGCCAGGTGGTCTGGTATCCCCATCTCTTTCAGAATTTTCCACAGTTTATTGTGATCCACACAGTCAGAGGCTTTGGCATAGTCAATAAAGCAGAAATAGATGTTTTTCTGGAACTCTCTTGTTTTTTCGATGATCCAGCGGATGTTGGCAATTTGATCTCTGGTTCCTCTGCCTTTTCTAAAGCCAGCTTGAACATCTGTAAGTTCATGATTCACATATTGCTGAAGCCTGACTTGGAGAATTTTGAGCATTACTTTGCTAGCGTGTGACATGAGTGCAATTGTGCAGTAGTTTGAGCATTCTTTGGCATTGCCTTTCTTTGGGATTGGAATGAAAACTGACCTTTTCCAGTCCTGTGACCACTGCTGAGTTTTCCAGATTTGCTGGCATATTGAGTGCAGCACTTTGACAGCATCATCTTTTAAGATTTGAAATAGCTCAACTGGAATTCCATCACCTCCACTAGCTTTGTTCCTGATGATGCTTTCTAAGGCCCACTTGACTTCACACTCCAGGATGTCTGGCTCTAGGTGAGTGATCACACCATCATGATTATCTGGGTCGTGAAGATCTTTTTTGTACAGTTCTTCTGTGTATTCTTGCCACCTCTTCTTAATATCTTCTACTTCTGTTAGGTCCATGCCATTTCTGTCCTTTATCAAGCCCATCTTGCATGAAATGTTCCCTTGGTGTCTCTAATTTTCTCGAAGAGATCTCTAGTCTTTCCCATTCTGTTGTTTTCCTCTTTTTCTTTGCATTGATCTCTGAGGAAGGCTTCTTATCTCTCCTGGCTATTCTTTGGAACTCTCCATTCAAATGGGAATATCTTTCCTTTTCTCCTTTGCTTTTTGCTTCTCTTCTTTTCACAGCTATTTATAAGGCCTCCTGAGACAGCCATCCTGCCTTTTTGCATTTCTTTTTTATGGGGATGGTCTTGATCTCTGTCTCCTGTACAATGTCATGAACCTCTGCCCATAGTTCATCAGGTACTCTGTCTATCAGGTCTAGTCCGTTAAATCTATTTCTCACTTCCACTGTATAATCATAAGGGATTTGATTTAGGTCATACCTGAATGGTTTAGTGGTTTTCCCCACTTTCTTCAATTTAAGTCTGAATTTGGCAATAAAGAGTTCATGATCTGAGACACAGTCAGCTCCCAGTCTTGTTTTTGCTGACTGTATAGAGCTTCTCCATCTTTGGCTGCAAAGAATATAATCAATCTGATTTCAGTGTTGACCATCTGATGATGTCCATGTGTAGAGTCTTCTCTTGTGTTGTTGGAAGAAGGTGTTTGCTATGACCAGTGCATTCTCTTGGCAAAACTCAGTCCCCTATAATGAAAAGGACATCTTTTTTGGATGTTTGTTCTAAAAGGTCTTGTAGGTCTTCATAGAACCATTCAACTTCAGCTTCTTCAGCATTACTGGTTGGGGCATAGGCTTGGATTACCATGATATTGAATGGTTTGCCTTGGAAACTAACAGACATCATTCTGTCATTTTTGAGATTGCATCCAAGTACTGCATTTCGGACTCTTGTTGACCATGATGGGTACTCCATTTCTTCTAAGGGATTCCTGCCCACAGTAGTAGATATAATGGTTATCTGAGTTAAATTCACCCATTCCAGTCCATTTTAGTTCGCTGATTCCTAGAATGTCGATGTTTACTCTTGCCATCTCCTGTGTGACCACTTCCAATTTGCCTTGATTCATGGACCTAACATTCCAGGTTCCTATGTAATATTGCTCTTTACAGCATCGGGCCTTGCTTCTATCACCAGTTCATCCACAAGTGGGTATTGTTTATGCTTTGACTCTATCCCTTCATTCTTTCTGGAGTTATTTCTCCACTGATCTCCAGTAGCATATTGGGCGTCTTCCAACCTGGGGAGTTCCTCTTTCAGAAACTTTCATTTTGCCTTTTCGTGGGCTTCTCAAGGCAAGAATACCGAAGTAGTTTGCCATTCCCTTCTCCAGTGGACCACATTCTGTCAGACCTCTGCACCATGACCTGTCCGTCTTAGGTGACCCCATACGGCATGGCTTAGTTTCATTGAATTAGACAAGGCTGTGGTCCTGTGATCAGATTGGCTAGATTTCTGTGATTATGGTTTCCGTGTGTCTGCCCTCTGATGCCCTCTTGCAACAACTACCGTCTTACTTAGTTTTCTCTTACCTTGGACGTGGGGTATCTCTTCACAGCTGCTCCAGCAAAGCACAGCTGCTGCTCCTTACCTTGGACGAGGGGTATCTCATCATGGCCGCCCCTCCGACCTTGAATGTGGAGTAGCTCCTCTCGGCCCTCCTGCACCCTCTCATCCGCTGCTCCTTTGGTCCCAGGTAAAAAACAGGGAGGAAACACAGCTGCACCCATCAACAGAAAATTGGATTAAAGATTTACTGAGCATGGTCCCATCCATCAGAACAAGACCCAGTTTCCCCCTCAGTCAGTCTCTCCCAAGG